>NC_081444.1:6019397-6019550 GCF_007210705.1 Tigriopus californicus
GTTTCGTATTTATTTGAGCTTTTCAACTTGCCATACAATTACAGCACTGACGTTCCTCGGAGAAATTAAATCGGATGAAGAGGCTGACTTGGCAAAAAGACTTGGTGAGCAACTTAATTATTGTGGTGGCTTCGCTCTTGCGTTCAACGTCCT
>NC_081444.1:6019586-6034842 GCF_007210705.1 Tigriopus californicus
TTCTTCAAGCTGCTCCTCAAGAGTTTCCAAAGAAAGTTGGAAAATCATTGAGAGCTTGGTTCCAACTATGCGATCCACGTCGAATATTGTAAATCTATGTCGCGCTAACGAGTAATAAGCAACCTCTCTCTCTCTCTCTCTTTTATACGAGTCCATGGACGGGAACTAAAAGACCCTGATAAAATTCTATGAACGACTTGGAAACAAGCCGGGCAATTAAGTCCCATTATCTATGCCTATGGCGGAGGCCTATGCGTGTGTAAATAGTTCTTGGTATCCCATATTTGTGAATGGTAGGAGCTAATTGGCCACCGTTTGGTTTGGTTGTGCAAGATTGTCTTCCGCTCTTGAGACCATAATTGTCGCGTCCATTCGTCCACTAACCAACCCTTCGCATGCATAAACAAAAACGAATTTTCTTAGTGAATCCATACGCTAATTTTCATGGCTTAGCTAGTCTCCGAAGCTCAATTACACCTCATGGTCTCCCCTGGTTCTTTATTTGCAGATCCCCTTATCAGATATTTGGCTGTCCACGTGCATTTCCGAGGTCTCTGAAGTCACTTTGGATCCGACCACTTCATTTGTGATCGGGTGGCCAATCACCAATGCAGTCATCACATTCAGGTGAGATCTCATACAAAATCAGCAGCAGGGGTATCTTTTCTTGCAAAGACAAAGTGAATTGCTGCTCTTGTGGTTGGATGTCCATCGGAGGAAGTGGCTACGATCGTAACCTTTATTATCAAGCTAACCTCATCTGGACCGAACCATGGATTTGAAAAACGGTCGTTGGCGGCGATGCTGATGATGATTGTGATGACGTCGTTTCTCCTTCTCCTGCTTTGTCTCTCCTCACATCTCGTAAACTTTCCTTCCTGATTGTGCTGGACAATGGTGGATTAGTGTCGTAATTCTGGCTTTATCACCCAGACGCTCCTTTTAGTGCCATGCGAGCATTGATCATTCATAGCATATCTACAAACCTATTCCATTAATTCAATTGGTCACGATCACCGATCACCCTCTCGCCTGGGATCCAATGTTTATCATGTAAAAATGAACTCGTGTTTAGATGAACCTCTCTCGTTCTAGCTCGCCGTCCCAAAAGTCGTTATGGTGGGATAAACTTCGCGAACTTGTTGAGAAGGAGCGTTCGCACACGCCCCAATCCACCAATGTGCAAGTGACCTACTTTGACCAAGCCACCAATTTTGAGCACGTAAGTTGTTTTTGGGTGCACTTTTTGCGCTCGTCTCTCCTTCCTCCTTCTTCCTTCCTCCCCTTCATCACCATTAGACTTGGTTTTCGATTAGTGTTGTTTTCACGCCACCCTTTGATTTCCATTTCGTCCTGTTCGAGCGTTTAGGATCCAAAAATTTACGATGCATTTAGAAGGAGAAAGAAATTCCCAGAATAGTGTCACATTAAGTGAACATGTCCAGTTGGATGGCAAAACTTCACGGTTTTTTTTTCTGCGTGCTTCGGGAACGCCAATTACCTGACCAAGAAAACCACGTTACCAAAATTAGAGAATCTACTCGCATTAGTCGTAGTTGGTGGAGTTCCAGCCAAGTTTGCTCTCCTCTCAGTTGGAGTTGGGAATGTAAATTGCTTTAGACAAACTCACAGCTTGGTCAATGCACAAAGAGAGAGATGGAACAAAAACCTCGAGAGAAAACGCAACAATAAAATCAATTGTCTTGTCAGAACGTAATCTGATTTACTTAACTCATTTGGTTAGTTATTGGCTCTTAATCTATTACCTAGTTTTTTATGTGCCATCAAACACTACTCTTTATTGTTTACCAATGGTCTTTTGGGCCGTCTTTTGAGAAAGAAATCCACCCCAAACCTATCCATTAGATGAGTAATCCATCCCATTCTCGAAGCAAGTTCCCACCAACAACTTCCATCATGATTCATGATCTGGAATCGTGTAGGCAAAGATGGCTGTGCCGACCATCAACCATTGTAAAGCTTGTTTAATTACCCAATGATGGAAAAATACACGCTGTCGTTGTGCATCAGTTTAAGCCAAGACCTTGGTGTCTAATCGAAGCATTTGTTTTAGTTCGCTCACTCACTCCATTCATGTGGGTGGATCATGGAAACACCTTCTCGTATCTAGGATCCACACATACAACATACTATCACGTGCGAAAGGTGATGCTCGCTTGGTATCTTTAAGAGCACTCCTAATCCTATTCCAATTACCAAAGCGCAACTCCCCTTAGCAATTGACCCACTTGAAAGGCGAGGGTGCCAGAATGCCACCTTGGAGGTCTCCCTGATCGGTTTAAGGTACTTTTCAACGAATCCGATCAAGTGATCCATTCCAGGCAAAGGGGTCATCTTGAGGTAGAGCAACTAAGAATAGCCTTCCAGGAAGCTGGAAATGCAATCCCCGACCAAGTTCTTTGTTTGCTCTAGGTAGAAGTTTTATTGTCTAACCCGACACATTGTAAGTACAGAGTGACCGAGTGGTGCGAGTAGCGGTGGAAGTTGGTGGAAGAAGAAGTGTGGTAGTGATGGTATTGGAAATGTCCCGTCCATCCCGTTAGAGGCACCATAAATGAAGTGAAACTTTTTCTTTGGTGGCCTACGGATATAAATGTGTGTGAGGGTTCATCATAATTACTCATGACCTCACTACCGACTCTGCATTCCAAAATGGACGAGCCAAAAAAGCACACTCGCCTAGCTTGAGGTCGCCATCCAATCCATGCAAGAACACACTCAGAATGTAAGTTTTTGTCCAGATCTTCACGGGGGAAAGAAAAGAGGGATTTTTTGAGGACGGGAAAAAAGTCCAGAAGAGAAGAAACTCCAACGTCCCCTGTTTGTGTGTCGTGACCTCAAACGGAAGTGCGTAAAAGGATGTTATTCCCCATTCTAAAGATAACAGAGAATTATCCGTATTATTCATTTGTCTTGGACTGTCTTTGCACTCAAACCAGTTTCAAATACCTTCTTATCACTTGTCGACTGATTTATGGATGGCCAAGCCTTGGAACACTTTGGTTTTTACTTCTTTCTGCCCCTGATCTGAGTGTACTGCCATTCATAAAACATGATTCAAAGATGCCGGAACTACAAATACCAAACGGTTTTTACTCATGCTAATCAAAGTCGATTCAATGATGGGATCGTTACTTTTGAATACCATAGCCGTTATTGGTCCTTGTTCCTATTTCAAAAGTAGTACACCCTACTTTATGAATTAAGCGAGGTAGGCTGTTAAACATGAATGATCAAAACCGGGTTCAGCACAATGGCCTATGTGTTGGAACTGGGCACTGTCCCTATTTACACTTTGGTTTCACTTCTGAGAATCTCGCGTGGGTCAATAAACCAGGCGCAAAGGGCCCCTTGTATTCATTTCATACCCGAATTGCTGGCATTTCCTGCTTTGAAATCTTGGATGAGCTCATTTCAGGGCCTGAGGCCTTTGAATAAGACAAACCAACAAACCCGTTTTCCTTGGTCTCCGTGGGAAGCTATACAGTATGCTAGTATGGATGGTTTGATCTGGAGAGATTGGCCATATTTTAGCTTCGTTCAAAGTACCGTATTGATGCATTGTTGCAATGTGTGGGGCTTCTTCTTTATGCATGGTTTCCACGATGTCGATCTCAAGAGGTCTTTGTCAGTCCTGAAGCCCTTTGGCAGATTCTGCATCCACCATGCAGTGGTATTCAGGGAGCCTCAAATAAGGGCTAATAAACTCATTGACAAAGAGAGTCTGACGAAAGAAGTGAGTTGTTCCGTGCTTGGGTTGGAGAAAGAAGCACTTAAAAAATGGACAAATGGGGTAAATAGTGTGTAGCGAAGTGGTTTACTCGCTCTCGGAAGACCAAGTCGTTGATCATGCCAGGACTGGTGGTTGACTTGGTTCTCAAGAAGCCTGGGATAGAGTGACCATGAGCTCTTGAAGGTAAGGATACAATAGAATCTGCAGCCATGGATGGTCCAACCAAGTCAGGCTTTGTTTGGTGTCTTTATTGGTCCGTAAACGTGAGCAAACCTCCAAAGCGAATTAACAAGCCAGAGCTGTACGTAGCTGGGTACAGAAGAAATCAGAGGCACTGAGTGGTCGACTTGGTTGTCCGAGAAAATACAAATGATCATTGCAAAATTTCACTTTCCCTGTCATTGGTTTGGGATGGTTTTTTGCATGATCGCAGATTTGCACACCATCGATCGACCGAGAAAACGAACGAACGAAAGAAAATCATTCCAGTTTAGTTCCCTTCAAGCAAAAGGTCATACGAAAGGATTGAACCGTTGAAAGCAGCAATCAAATCGCAAAAATGATGATGTTCATCATGTGTAAAAAAGACGTGTAATTGTTTTACGATTGCAATTGAGTTTAGAAAAGGATCAACTTGCCTGTTTTCCGGGGGAGGCCATGCTATCTTTTGTTTTGCACAGTTTAGCCTGTATTTATGTATGTTGAACCAGAGTTGAAAACGACCGTTTAAAGCAAATATCCCGTCCTTGCTCTAAAATTGAGCGGAAAGGTCGATTTGGGGTCGGCGGTATTCTAATTTCAGAGAACAATTCGCCATCCTCCCCTTCTTCTTGTTCTTCTTTAACCCTATGCTAAACTAGGTGTTTGAGCAAATGAAAATGGACCTTCATGTGAGCCGTGGGTGGTCTCATATGCAAATCCTGAAGTGTTTTTAAACATGGCCGAAGACTCGTTCGCATCGGCCAGCCCATTTTACCGGGCGGGGCTCACCTACGGTTACACATAGATCTTTCCCCTTTTGACAGTTTCCATTTCCAAATTTCCAAGGGCTCCATATTGGGATGGACCGTAAATAGTGCGTTATGTGATGGAACATTTGGAGCGAAGGAGAGGCATGATGATGGAATGAGAAGTTGTCAAATGACTTGGCGAAATCTAACTAGAAACTAATTTTTCCAGCCATTCAGGAAGTCTTTTCTCTGAAATGTGCGACCTTCTCCAATTGAACAAGTTGAACTTTTACACCGTGTCTTTTCTCTCAAGAAGGCAAGCCATTTTATTGCAGTCAGTCAGTCAGTCAGTCAGGGCAGGGGCCCACTCATACGAGACTATTTGAAGAACGATAAATCAAGCAAAAAAAAGACCGACATTCCCCGTCATGTCCTTCTCAATTTGACCGTTCTTTTCCACACTTTGTGCGAATGATCATGATCACGAGGATGATGATGATGAGGGAGGCCAAGTCTTCTTGAGTGCCTGAGTACCTCACCCAAACATAGGGAGGGGGCTTGTCTGAACTTTTTTCGCTGCCAAGAGAGGCTCGAGTGGAATCTTGGCGAGTGTTTGGTCAAAATTGCGCAATGGCATCTGCAAATACCACAAAGAGTTGGTCGGAAAATCAAGCGTCACGTCCACAGAACTGTATCTTAGAGATCAGTTTGACATTAAATTATACACATGGGTATGTTTCATACTTGACTCAAATGCTCGTGGATGATAGATGGGTGTTCCCCATTTCCCTAATGGATCATGTACCTCCAAATGAGGTGGTGGATCTCTCTATTGAGCTCTCTTTGAGATGAAGGAGTGGAGCCTGGAAGGGGAAGGAAGAAGGTCGAAGCGACAATGAAGAGGGAAAATACGCAGTATGGACATGTTTCTCCCTTTCACGAGTCACTCCTTGAAAATGAATTTAGCAATGTGGTCAGAACAAGGGTTTAAATGATCGAGGGAGATCTATCATGACGCCAAGTACGTGTATATGTTGCTTATTGCATGTGTAGGTACATATCCACTCTTCACCGACGGGTTCAAATCAAGCAGGAAGAGAGGGGGGGGGGTAAGACTTCAGTGACGTTTACTTTATGCCCTAAGAGTGATTGCAGCATTTTATTTGACGTAGGGCATACTTTTTCCTTTTCCCTCCCCTTGAGTGGCCAAAAATCAATTGTTCATGTGTCCCGTTTCTTTCTTTCTCTCATTCCAGATGAAGAGCATTTATGTGAGTGTGGAGGATTCGTCGCGCGATTGTATTCGAACGGCCTTGAAAGCCTTGGACCTCTTGGCTGCTGACCAGAAGGACACGGACTTTCAATTGTGGGTTCGAACCAAGTTTGACGAGGCCCCCTATCCCTTGATTGGCCATGAGCTGCCATTGGTGATCAAGTTGCATTGGACGCGACAAGCGTTCAACTCTCGAAATCAAAAATCCTACGACGAATACAAGGCGGGATGCAGATGCTCCTTCATCCTAAGGTCAGTTCAGGCTCCAAGGCAGACGAGCCATCTCCCAATGAAAAACTCAGACAGACACACACACTCTCACTCACTCACTCACTAACTCACATACGTACGTATGTACATTTCTATGGGATGAGGAGATAAGGATCAAGATTCCGAGGCGACCATGCCAATTTTGGCACTTGGTGCTACTTCAATTGTTTCGTGCTTAATAGTCAGGTCCACGTTGAGGAAGCACTGTACTCGCATAAGTTTGGGTAGTAAGGCTACTAGGCATGATGGCAGGCCAAAAACACATTAAGCTGAGAACGATCATAATCTCTTTCAATCTGAGGATCCACCTTCAAGGTCAAACTTTGGCTTGAAGTGCTTGCTTGCTTGTATGTAACAAAGTGATTTCGGACCCTCCAAACCCAAGATTTTTAATGAGACACGGCAAGGTGTTCAATCGATGAATTGAAGAGCTACAGAGTACAGATGCCTTTACAAAGGCCACCAACCGGTTTGGTCTATTGCAGTGATTCTTGTGGAAACAGGATCGATAGATTGATTAACCATTCTTCGAAGTATGATCCTCTAATAAAAAATATGTTTTCTCCAATACAGGAAAGTGGGACAGATGCCGAATTTGGACATCATCGGGTCTCAGAAGACCAAACTGAAAAAGGTCAAGTCTTCAATCAAACTTCAGAACGTATTCCGGCGCGTGTCTCAAGGGTCCAAAGCCAGTGACTTGGGGGTTGATGGTTCAAATCCGGGCAGTTCCCCAAAATCAGACAAGAAATTGGGCAAGCTCTTCTGTCTCCCATTAGACGAAGTTTGTCCCAATAACCTCATGCCTAAAGCCATCGAGGTAAGTCCTCAGTTTTTCTCAAGAAGAACAAACCCAGACAAGATATTTCGACTAATCATTCGAAGCATCGAATGATTCGGGAATAATTGCTCACTCAACGTCAACGAAGAAATTATCCACTTCAATTCCAAGTTTCTCGCTCTCGTTTTTCTTCCTCTTTCCTCTCGTTCTCACTCGCCAGTTATCTCCATTAATTTTCCCGGAAAGATTATCTAATGGTGGAGAGATAGCAGATGTGAAGAAGCTTTAGTTTAAGTAGCAGAGAGAAGGAAAAGACGATCTGTTGCTCTCAATGTCGTTCATTTCAATTTTCAAATTTCGAACCTCATGTTAACGAGTGGTGCACTCGATCGGATGTGCCCTCATTAAGGGAGAAAAAAATGTCGTTACTCTTCTCGTTGTTGGTACGGTTTCCTTCGGGGTCCAGAGACCACGATGAGAGAAAGTAGTCGTAATGAAGAGCAATTTATGGTCGGACTTGATTGTGAAAACACCCTAGAAGTCCTCGGTTCTCCCTTTTTTTTTATTTGGAGAGAACTAGTTTTGTTATTTTAGAATTTATAGCATCTTCAACATTTTTTTCTACATCGTAATCGGGCTCAGATCTCACATCTTTAGATGAGCGGTTTCACTCCGTGTCCCCCTTTGGTCGATGTAAAGAACAACTACCTACGCATTCCTGTCAAACCCAGATTTGATAAGCTTCAAGTGAGCGGTTCGCTACACACAGGTTAACCCCGAGGGCTTAAGAATTAGATTGGGAAATTATCGTTCAGACGTCCAGGGTGATTGAAGGCTTTTTACCACCCCTCCAGGCAAATCCAGTTTGATGCGATCCTCCCAACCACTGTATAGCTTTCAGATCCAACATGATTGACCGTTGCATTTTACCACAACGTGTAACATATGATGATCCCATGTTTGCTTTCAGGCCATGCTAGTCCAGATCCTAAAGGAGGGCCCATCCACGGTGGGCATCTTTCGTCGCTCTCCAAATGCTCGGGCCATGCGAGAATTGCGCGAGAAGCTCGATCAGAACGAAGTGGTGGACTTCACCGAATGCTCCGTGTTTGTAACTGCGGCCTTACTCAAGGATTTCCTCCGGTCTTTGCCCGACTGTTTGCTCATGTGCGAGCATTACAACACATGGAATCAATTGGCCCAAGTTTTTGAAGACAACAAAAATGTGGAATCCATCAAGAGGTAAATAAATCACAAACACACACACGGGCTTAACATTATAAGGTTTCCGTGAGGAGCATTCAGTGCAAGTTCCGTTAGTCAAAGAGCTGGAAGTTTGGTCTTCCAAACGTCTGAAACCTCTGAAGGAAATTGCACAAGAACCATTCCGTGCCATATGAATCAGATGACCAGCCCAACTGTCGTTTCAAAAAAGCTTTCAACTCAAGCTACCTACCGATGTGCATCTAGGTGGACAACTCTTTCAGATACGTACACACGCATACAACGTGCTTGTTGACAAATGACGTTAGGCTGGTTCGTGAATCTGTCAGGTGACGACGTGGGTTGATGAATGCTTGAGTGATGGATGGTTGCCGAGACATAATCCCGTGATCTACTGTCTGTATGATGCGAATGCTAGTTGTCGTGTCCATTTGGGCCAGATTTTTTGTCTGTTAAGATTGAACTGTGTTCCCTGGAACTCACTCAACGCTCTGGTAATGAGATTGACAGCCCAAGCGTGATTGCTCAATGTTCTAGTTAGAACATAAGGGAACGAATGGCAGATGGTTTATCATGGATCGAGATGGGCTGACTTGGCTACTTTCTTTTCGGTTTGCCTCAAAACGATTTGCGATCTAATTGTCGTCAATAATTCTCATTCCAGCTTTATCTCCACTTTGCCGAGGATGAATGGCTTGTTGCTACAACATGTCTTGTACCTTCTCTTTCAAATTGCTTCGCACTCCCAGGTATGCTCATCAAGGTTTTATCACGATAATATGAAGAAAAAAAACATGATGACTCTTCTTGCAATATTTAAGGAAAACATGATGACTGCTTCAAATTTGGCAATTTGTGTGGGCCCGAGTATTTTATGGTCATCCGATAATGCCGTGATGATGGATCAACAATTCTCGAAGCAAGTGTCTTGCGTGGCGCAAATCCTTATTGAGGAGTACAACACGTTGTACAAGGGTGATCTGACTCCTTATGCATTTAGTGAACCTTCAGATAAGACCATCCACCATCCTAGTCAAAAGTCCAGTCGAAGTAAGTCATCGGAACTTGAAGCATTTGTTCCCAATCAACCTTGTTTTACGAGACCAGGATATGAAATGATTGATTTTCTCGTTGTGTTCCAGAACTGTACGACAACTCATCTTTGGATAGCCTATTGGATGCCAATCATTTCGGGGAGAGTGATCTTCTCCTGAGTCAACAATCTGGCACAGAGGGAGTGAGTCTAACCAATTTGAGTCATGACTCCGGATTGACCACTTCCGATTCCCAACTATACGCTTTTGAGGAGAACAACTCTCTTAGTTCGGACGAATTTTGTATCGAAAATGTGGCCAAGGACAGACCTCATAACAATAATAATGGTAGTAGCAACAACAAACATCGTATCATGCCCAAATATCCCACTTACAATCAAGACCTGACCGGAGATTTCATCTTGCCGGGACAAGTTCCCAATGGATCGGTGAGAAGTGGAAAGCAAGGTTCCTCAAAGATCCCGATTCATCAGAATCATTTCGCCATTTCGAGCGGAGGAAGCAAGACTGGCAAACATCGGGTCATCAACAACCACCGGGACCGGATCTACAAGCGTATGCAGCGCCATAATAACACCAACAGTCAGTCCCACCCCAACGTCCCGACCACGCCCACCAGCCACTTTGGTTCGAAATATGCCTCGGGTATTAACGATGCGGACCAGGCCTTCATGATCGACACGACCAGTTTCACTCTGAGAAGAACTGCATCGGAAGAGAGTGTGTCCCATGGGCCTGCCCAAGTCTCGTCGGTTCCTTCTAGTAGTCGAAGCAGTCGCAGACGGCCAGTGGTTCATAGAAAGGGTAAAGCACCAGCACCACCCAATGATGGGCCCTTCTTGTCGTCGAATATTGTCAGATCGAACTCGGTGAACCAAGTTCGCGGCCGTGACATGGAACACGGAAGTAAGCACCGATCCTCAGATTGGTACCGATCCCGGAGCACGACCCGCTTGAACCACAACCCTCCTAATCAACATCATCATCATCACCATCACCACCATCATACTCAAGATATGACTAGCTCCTCGTGTTCCACACTGAGTGACGAAGATTCCACTCCTCACGTGTCCCGGTCCAACTCATATGGTAAGACCGAAGAAACGAACCAGGGATATGCTTCTTCCACGAAGATAACCAATGACGGCTCCTATGACATCTATCTCCATGATGACCATTTGACGGTGGGCGGTGAGGCTTTCATCACCACCACACCGGTGCCTAAAGGTACGCCCACTTCCAATCCTAACTGTGATACCCCTCCCGGCTATGAGGAGACCATTTCGAGACAGCGTTTGCTCAAGCATTACAACCGCTCAAATTCATTTGTACTCTCAACGAGCAACATCAGTCCCTCCCCTAATACTACTTCGAGCCAGAAACGCCTAAGTGAGATTCAAAACTCGAGTGCCAAGGCTCGATTATTCAACGAATCCCCACAACCCCACGTGACGACCAGTGGGAATCCACCGCCTTTACCTCCCAAGACTGAGCGGCCTCCACTGCCGCCCAAGCAACGAATTATGAGATTAAGTGCCGAAGACACTTACGTGAACAGTGATGATCTGAAATTACTCGAAGACGAGAAAGACAGCGATGTGCTAGTGTACCCCAATTTTACTCCGGCCCGGATCCATGTCAACCCATCGCCAGTTCCATTCGTGAACGGTGTCAAAGTGCCCCAACTACCTCCCAAAGAAAGCGCCAGTGGAAGTGAGAGTGACACGCCTCGGAAGGCGCGCAGGTCCGTGACCAAGATTAAGGGTGTGACGGCCGCTTCGACCCAGACCAAAACCATGTGCAATGCCGAAACTCAGACCGATGAGACGGACTTCTACCTTTTGTACGGCGAAGATGAATGGGAAGCAATGCTGAATGCCGAGGAACAAATGAATGAGGACTTCTCCGAGAGTCATCGCTCACTCTCCCCAGAATACTACCCGGCCTTCAACCGCGGGGCACCTCTGGACAACCCGGAATATATCTCGCACAATGGCAACCGGAACTCGGTTCCAGGTCATTTGGTCAATGGAACATCCATCACAGCGCCCACACGCAATGCCACTTCTGTGCTAGAACTCCGTCAGGCCGGAAGACGAAAGTTGGAGCCCGTTCAGTCGGTTCCATTAACTGCTAGTCATGGGTCTGGCACGCCTGTGCCGGGCAAATTGGGCGTGGCTGGAGTGGCTGGCGTGGCCGGTGTCGACCCGGTCATCCAAGGCGAAATCAATTGGAGTGTCTCACAGCTCCGGTCATTATTCAATCAGTCCGGCCAGGCCACCGCCAACGGCAGTCAGCACTCGCCTACTGGAGGTGGATCCTCGTCGAGTGCCAGTTCCACAACGAGTCACTTAGGGGGCAGATTCACTAATGGCGAATACATCGATTCCTCTTCGAGCGCCACCAAAGCTGTGGCGAGACAAATTATGCTTAACGGAGGAGTTAATGCCAATGGACACTCACTATATGAGGACCGTGGGAACAAGGCATCCACGATCTACTCAAGTAAAGACTGCGAGAACAACGACTTGGCCGATGATTCGGACCAAGAATCGTATGTGTAGAATTATGTTTCTTGCACATGTCCCTAGTCATGGAAGGATGATTTCCATTCTTTTTGTTCTAATGCTCCGCTCAATAATGACATTGGCTCTTTATGAAAACGTATGTTATTTTCTTTAGTATTGTGTATCCATTAGCCACTTTGTTATCATTACTTAGAAAAAGCGAAATGAATTCTCCTTCCTTTGACCCTTGGGAACTATTTGATTGGATTGCGTGCGTGAAAGTTGCCAAATGTGCAGAAAAATCTCATTTCTGATACGGGATCAAGTGAGTGGAACTCAACTTGAGGAAGAAGTTTCCGAGTTTGGGGAACGAGATGGGAATGGTAGGTTGGGTGGAACTGGGTAATCTTTAGAACACATACTCCCACCAGTCTGGTCTTTGAAGTTAAGCTCTGCAATGTCATTTGAAACTCATCCTCACTTTCAACATTGGAGCTCAACTAAAACATTTCGACGATAAAAGACATCCCAGACCCTCTCTGCCAACTGGGACACTTACTGATGGAATAATCCGATTTTATTGGTAGAATTCGCTCTTAAATCCTTCAAGGACCTTATTTTCTTTTCAAAAATCACTTTCATCAAGCTGGAAAAATAGCCACTCTTATAAGAATTATAATTTCGAACCTCAAAGCCAATCTTAGCGATGTCTGGTTGTGTTTCCAAACGAAATAATCAAACGTTAGGGTTTTTATACCAAATAGTTCATGTCTATTGTTTTGGAAATGTTAGTGAATAAAAAAAATCCGTCTCCTCCATAAATCCAAGTGAAAATGCGAACACTTACGTCGGAAAAAAAAATCACTATATAGCAATATTCATTGATATATCCTGCTATTTTGAGTGCTTTTAAACTTTTGTATGTTGTCACCATAAAAAGTACCAAAAGTGTTACCTTTGCTCTCAGTTTATCATTAAGTTTGACTTAATGTTTGTCAGAAGCGAAACATTTCTTTTACCACTTACGAGGAGTTGCATTCCTTGTAATGGAAAAAATGCAAGAAAATAATTGTCGTCAGTCAACTTCGCAATGAGCAAAGAGTATTACTTGCACAAGGGTGCAGCTTTGTGCATTACAATTCATGGAAGACTCAGAATAACTTTTTACCTCCTGGTCGGAGAAATTCTTGCCAGCCCTAGCCAAAGTAATACTGCAAGCTTTCAAAGTGCAAAGAAGCAGGATATCTGAATTTTTGTACACGATTAAAATAGCGCTGTTAATGGAATTATTTTTGTTCTTCTATTCTGGTCTAAGCTTGGTTGCCGAGATGAATGCCAAAGACACATATCAATCTCCAAGCAATGAAAATTGCTCTGAAATCACAGAAAAAAAGCACTTTTCTTTTAAAACGTTTGAACTAGTTTATGTTAGGAACTTAAGGAATCACAAGTACGTATATGCAAGCTTTTTCTATCTCCGTTGCCCTTAACACTCAACAACTGAGTTTATGACTTTTTTGCGTTAAAAATACTTGGTTGCTTAATACGTGTTCTATTTGATTATTTGGTTCTCGAATGAACCAAATATTTCGAAAACACTAATGCCCATTAATAATGTTGAAAAGAGTTGGGTCTCACTTCTGCCGAGTAGAACTGATTTATGAACAAGCCCAAAGAAGTTTGCCTTTCCGACTCTTAAAGTGTTCCAAACAGTTCCAAATCACCCCTCGTCGGTTTTTGTGCACTTCTGGAAATTGGGGTTTCACCAACGTTGATGGAGTATTCTTCTGTGCACGTCTAAGCAGTGCTCCCATTTTGTCTCTATTTCCATTCTCCCTTCCTTTATGAGATTTTCCCACGTTGGATCGGTCCCATTATTCTCTCTGCCATTCCTTCATACTCAACACGCTCAAATGGGCACATGCATAATAATGTGTCGTGCACAGCCAAATCAATCCCATCCTCATATTTTCTTACTGCATGTTCGTCCTTCCTGGTATGGGTAGTAGTCACTGGAATGGGTCAGGATAGAGAGTAATTGATTGGAAAAGATGAGATCTGGCAAACCCACCCGCCAACCAACGCTATCTACGCTTCTCTAATCTGCGCCAAGTTCCCTTGCATCTCATCGCAATCCACCTTTTAGATCAGCCTCGTTCTTGTATCAGGGACCACTCGACACCAGGACAGGTCTTTTTCTCTTAATTATTCATCTTCTTCAGGCAACGATGGACACATGCTGTTTCATAATTAGGAGAATTGGAATCCTGTGGAACATTTGCTGGATGAACATTATGCTAATGGGGGTGGGGAAAAATACTTTTCCAAGGTGGAACACTGGGCTCAAATATTTGATTGGAGACAGGGCATAAAGAAATATGAAGTGACACTTTTTTTCATATCTCGAGGATATTTGGTTGATTGGGTTTTACGCACGACACATGATGGATTAGTTTTACTTTTGATGACATGAAGAAACGCTCGAGTGTTTCTAATAGATCTGAGTGGAACATACTCTTTCAAGAATGCTTTCATTCATATTAGTCAATGTATCTGCCCTATAGTGTCGGTTTCTGCCATTCTATGAATTCAAATAATCCCAGCATCTTGTCTGATCTTGAAGTAATCATTTAAAGAAACCAAGGTGTTTTCTCGACGAAGTTCCACAGAGCAATGCATTCATTATTGGGTATGGATGTCACGGATCCGCCAGCAGTCATTGAAATAGACATGTCAGGCCTCGCTCGAGCTAATCAATTATTGAACATTTTGGTGCAACTCCTAGAAATCCAGTGCCACATATATTCGTCGACTAAGAGGAAAAGAAAAGGAAATCGAACCAAACGACGACGTCAGGCAAGCATTGGACAAAAAGTCTGAAGAACCAAAAAACCGGTCTTCATAAGGAGAACTTCGATGATAGTAAGCATTATTTTATCAGGGCTCCATGTACGTTCCCGGGAAGACTAAACTCGCTCATATAGTTCAGTCACATATCAGGGAGAATTCTTACTCAGAATATTTACTCTGAATATTTGATTTTGACTGTCCTTGATATTCCAACTTCTTTTCATTGATTAAGTAACCAATTCAACACCACGCCCTTGATCAATCAGTCCCAAGAGACTATTGAACAAAAAAGGCAAATGTGCGTAAGGAAGTGCTCCTGGTATTTAGAGCTCTTTCTGCCTTTCTATTTCAAATAAAAAACATTAAGGGCAAAAGATGAATGAGACATGGTGCGCGTGAGAGAGATAAAATTTGGGGCTAGTTTAGGTGTGCCTGCCTACGTACGTGTCCTTCGTCAAGGAGGTAAAAAAAGAGGGAAAATGTTCCACCCAAAAGCAAGACAAGGTATCAATCCTTGAACGATTATGAAAGTTTTATTTTTGTATTTACGGAAGGATGGTGATGATTTAGGTAAGTTATTACATATCAGAGG
>NC_081444.1:6034878-6053751 GCF_007210705.1 Tigriopus californicus
GCGGATTAGTACAGACAGCCAACTAAGACTTTGATCCTAAAACCAGTTGGAACAAGTTTACTTTCATGGAACTTGGTAGATGACGTCAACTCAACTCAAAGGTATGGCATATCCTAATTAGCCTCAAATGTCGACGCCTCATACAAGCTACGAAACCATTATCTAACAACTTTAATTCAACGCCTAGTGTTACCCAGGCAGGTATGTTTTGAGCCTTGAATAAATATGACATGTTACCTATTATGCCAACCGTATGTGCCTTGACTTTCAGCCTAACGAAGAAGAGGAATCGTGTACCTAAAATAACCTACTTCTTCAATTCAATTGGTCGAAAGTAAAAGTGCTGACTGTTCGATTCATTCTAGATGTCTGGTCTGATCAGTGATCGACCACGTTGTGACAAAAATCGGTTCTGTTCGTGTCAATGTCAAGTCTTCATTTATGTAGATTGGAATAAGAACTGAATATTCTAATCCAAGGACTCTCTTGGGTTGGTGTGTTCGTGTAAAGGCTTTATTGCAGAATTTTATTCCGTTTTGTATGATTAGAATCTTGGGTTACATGTTTACCAATGCTTCTCGGGAGCGGTACTCAAGATCTGGAAGCTCGCAAAATGTCGCTATCTGGTTTCTTCAGGAGACCCCACTGAAACGAATGAACGAACGGGGAACGAACCAAAGAAAGGATCGAGTTGAAGGCGGTGAGAGCGTCTAATCAAATCCGACAAGGACATTGTTCCCACGGGGTCCTACATAGAGCAGGATAATACTTTCTCGTACAATACATGATACGGTAGGGGTATATAGGGGGGTACGTAGTACATACAGAGCATACTATAGGGATAAGTTATACACCCATGCTGCTGAAGGATACGAGGGGGGGGAGGGGGGGGAAGGGAGGGATTAGTGGGAATTTGGGTACTTTGACTGACAAGGTTGGTTGGAACTCTATGTACTCTGGATTATTGTTACTAATTTGTTTTGTGTCTGAGACTAATCTAGTCTGCTCTACATTTAGTATCTCGATTATTTGAGCAACCCACTACGTAAATGAAAGATCCTTGTTCCACTTAGTCTGTAGTCATCGTGTTCCCTTTCATGAAGATCTCGTCGGATCAATAACGAGAGGGATTTTCTACCGAAAGCTAATAATGGGTCTTTTTCAATGACCAAGCGGGTAGAGGGAGAGTCAAGCATTGGATTGGTTTATCTGACACGCTTTAGTTCCACCCACGACATCGTGAAGTCCTTGCCTGGTTTGCAAGGATCTGACAAATGTCGGATGGGTGGCCGCGGCTCATCCCTCGTTGACCTTGTGATAGAACTTCCGATCCTTGCTGCCGAAGAAGATTTGCTCATGGCGATGCCGTATGTCCATGGACTCCTCATCTTGCTCCACTTCATCCTCCTCAAACTGATCCTTCAATTGTCGATCCACCATCTTCATGAACAGCTGGCGTAATCCCTTCCAACACAAAAGAAAGAAAATGGCTCCCAGTAAGGAGATGGAACCAAGGATGCCACGGCCATGTGCGCTCAAGATGGCCGCACCCAAGGCCAGGAAAGCAATCACCACGCAATGGAGCACCATCCACGGGAGTAAAAGCCAAACATTGTCCCGCAGAATAGCGATGAGTACCAACACGTTGGTGACCAACATGAACGGAATGGCGAAGAGTATCACTTGGATCACGCCCGAGTCGATAGCCGCATTCTCATCCTCATCGGACAAGGTCGTGGCCTCGAGCTGGCCATCGTGGTTGGTGGTGGTGGAGGATGACTCAAACATGAGCTTCTCGGACCCAATGCCCAGGTAGTCCACGCTGTACACCAGAATGCCCACTTCAATCACTGAAAAGGCCAAGACCACGCATCCGATCTTGATCTTCTGACCTCGCACCTTCAAGTCCAGTTCGTTTGTCGGCTTATCAGGGCTGGACTTTTCTTTGCTCATGGTCGATCTTGTCCACTGAACTTGGCTCAATTGAGTCCTGAGGATGTCTGGATGAAATTGAAATGAAGGCTGAATCAAGTCTCACGGGTGGAACCGAATCTGTTCCACCTGCATCCTTGAGGTGCCTTGAAGAAATCGTTAGTCTTCCTCTCCTTCTCTCTCTTTCTCTCTCACTCACTCGGTCTTGTCTCGATTCAAAGATGTGTTTGGCTTTGAAGGGCGAACGGAAACGTCGACGATGAAAAGGCAAGTAAGTTTCTCAGATATAGTCCCGAAGCCAAGTCCAAATCGACTTATAACACCGATCTATGTCTCTCCTCTGGCGAGGTAAAGAGGCAGGAAAGGGAGATGAAGAAGATGAACGAACGCGAAGAAGGTGTTCCAGACCTCCAAGTCAAAGCTCGGGCAGCAGCATGAGTTGAGCCCAAAGATATTTCTCCATGCATAACAAAGTCCACTGGAGCACACGGACCACGAGGGAAAGAAAGAGCACCCCCAACCTCACGGCCAGACAAGCATGGTCGTGGCGACGATTAGTCAAACAAGGTAGGCAGTCACCTTTCCAAGGGATAGGATGGCAAATCAGAGATTCCTTCCGAAAGCTCGGAATCCCTCCGAGTTGGAGCTTGCACCGTTTCTAACTGACACAATATGTTGTTCCTACTTTGACTCTGACCTCGCAACACACAAAAGAAGGACCGAAAAGGAGGCAAAGGAAGGAAAAGACGAAGAGGAAGAGGAGTGGAAGGAAGCAAGGGCAAGGTCTCGGCCCTGTTCCTATGGGCTGAACGCGAGCACCACCACCTCCACTCTTTCACCTTGGCCGACTCTGTACTCTGTGGAAAACTTTTGGTCCCTCTTTCTCTCTTTCTCTCTCTTCCTTCTCTCTGCTCTGTTCCAAAGTCCAAAACCCGTGAGTGGGTGAGTGGGTGCGCATGCATGTGTACCAGTTCTAAAGGGGGACAGAATCTAGCGGTTGCTGATACCCTCTAGCTGTACGTACGTAGCATAATAGTGCACTACGTATACCAAATACAGGAGAGTGGGACAAAGAGCTTCCTGTAGTAGTAGTAGTAGTAGTAGTATGTATGTACTAGCTGGTGCTCGAAGGAGCCGTTGTTAAAGCACTTCCACGAGAGAGTCGATCCACGACGCTACCGCAATGAATGCATAGGATGAGGATGGGAAGTCTTGCTGCTCACAACTGGAACGCCCATGAAAAAACGGATGATTGGAACTGACGATCTTGCGTAATGAGAACAAATGACTTTGTCGCCAGGAAGCACTTTAGCCAAAGATAGTGTGGAGCAAAATTGGTAGAGGATGTTGGACGTGGCAAATCTGGGACAAACCCCGTTTCAAGGAGTTTTCAAGCTCCAGATGGATTAACGAGATGGGGAATGTTCATTTTATTGAAGGATGAAAGTAAAAAACTGAGACAAGTGCCCTTGAGCTTACCCTTCATTCAAACATTTCTGAATGGAGTTTCCTTTGTCTTCTTTGTCAATCAACAAACAAACTTGACTAGGACTTTTCCATGAATCATCACTTTGTCTCTTGTTTGTCTCTTGATTAAGAAGTTCAAAGGTCGAGAAAATCAATTCGGAAAGATTGAAGGGCTGCTTTGTGATTGGAAAAATTCGTTATACCCACTGAAAGAAACAAGGCAAAAATCATTGTTATTTGGTATCAAGAAACAAAGGAGGCCAATATTTTAGGGCTTTTGTATTAAGTAATCATGGATCTGCATTTTGGGGCCTTGACTTTTGTCTGAAAGTAGACGATAATTTCTTGCTTAGTTTGTTCTTGCAATCTTCGAAAGTTGTAACTATTCGTAGATTGGAATTATGGCCACGAATATGAATGCAAAACCCAGGGATCAGACCTGATATCCGCCTCGTGCATGTCCTATGGGGGTCTGCGTTTATCCTTTCATTCCTTCAAGTGACATGTTTTTCTCGGAGTTTGAGGCTTGAAGCATTTTTCCCCTTCCTTGGTCATGGCCTTTGTTCCTAGGCTCTTGTGCCAAAAAATAATGCAGGTCTTTATTGGAAAATGGAACCCGAGAAAAACAAGCCGTGAAGGATTGTGACAAGCGTCTGAGCCCAAATTTCATTTGCTGTTTCTTTCAGCCAACGTGGTCGCAAAATTTGGTCATTGGTCCATTACGACGAGTTGGAGTCCCTGGATCCATATTATCCTGTCATGGGTTGACGGATGGGTTAGTTGAGTAAGTCAAGGCGATGATTTAATAGCGGATCCAAGGACCAGCCAACCAAACCTTGAGCTACTCTCAGGCTTAAAGGCCGACGTCCACTTGGACTTCAAAGCTGAAATGAAAGCCCCTTGGGCCTTGCAGTCATACCATGTTGGAAGGAGCTCCTTGAAACTAGCGAAACTTTGAGCATTGAAACCGAGAGATTCCGTTGAGAGATTGAAATACTCAAGAAGCACTTCTTACATGTCTTTGCGATATCATTTGGCTAGATTGGATATTGGACTTTCAATTGTGAAGCAGAACCCCCATAAATATGATTTTCATCCAATAAAGTGTCGAAGAAAAGGAAATTGTATCCATCTCTACTCCGGGAACTTATCTTGACACAATTGTGAAACTCACGCCTCATTTTCAATCAACTAATACTAGCCATTCCCACATTATATACATGAAACCAAATCGGAAAATTGAACTCGTGTCTAGAGGAAAAACTACTTTACAAAAGTTTGAATTCATTGCACCAAAACACACAAGTTAGATCAGGGGTGGAACAGAAAAATACAGAAGTTGCGAACGGACGAGGGACGTTGACAAAAGAAGCCATTTGTGACAGACAGACAGACAACGATAAATCTAATCGAGCAATGTCCTTCAAATAACAGGGTTTCCAAAGCTCCAATATCTGTGCATTCGCTGTTTGCATGTGAGGAAATCTAGCTAATTGGTACTTTCTTGACGACGCAAGAAAAGCAATTCGGGAAGAATATCTTCATCCTACAATTAGGGATATCGCTTTTTGAACACGACTACACATGTAATCATTGGAGAACTCGGGAAAGGCTTTTTCTTTCAAACGTTGTTGATAATTCGGACCCTCAAGATTTGTATTTTGACGCCCTAATCTTTGCAGCAGAGGCGGGTGCAGACATTTCCCAACAAAAACAATTTTGTACGCTTGGACCAAAATTTGAACGAGGCATTCCTGGAATGTTCCCGTTCCCCCCAAATTACCAAGAGTGAAATAAGATCACAAACCAGAAAGAGTTGGGATATTTGCAACCATTCTAGAGAGGGCTCTTTTCCTCACAAGCTCGGAGGAGATTGGTCGGATAAGTTCCTAATCGCCGGGTCTACAATTATGTGAGTTGTTTCGTGGATCAAATGTGTTCATGTTTGGATCCAGAATGGGTCCCGTCTCAATGGATAAAGCCGACTAGTCGTTTCATCCACGCTTAACTAACCGTCCATTGAGGTCGGGTTGGCGTCGAAACATTGATAAGGTACCACAAAGGCAACACTAGACTGCTAACCATGATAAAGCCTCGACAACCATTGACGGTGATGGCTGAGACCAACGGTTGGAAGGGCTTATAAATCGAGGCCAAACATGAGCCACTTGGATATTTGTTCTTTTGTTATTTCCACTCGAATTCCAAGGAGTTGTATTATATCATTCTGATGTTACTCAAGATCGAGTTTGCTTAGACTGTTCGACTGAATAGATGGTTGATCAATTGATTAATCAATTGGTTTATTCTTGAATTTGTTGTGCTTCGTGAAAGGATTGAGCCACATATTCCAGATCCCGATCAGTTAATCCGCCCAGGTTGGCTCGGCCCGATGGATAAATGTAGACCTTTTTCTCCACGGCTAAAAAGGCACATTGCTTGGGGGTTAATCCAGTGTAAGAAAACATGCCGTTTTGTCGAGTAATATGACTCCACAAGCCGGGACATCCATTCAATTGCTCCAAACGATCTCGCAACTTCCTCGGATTCTCCCTATGGCATGGAAAAATGCTCTCAATGAATAGCCCTGAAGGCCTCAATTGACCCATTCGGCGCCTAAAGTGGCCAGAAAAGGCCGGATGACTCACTTGATGCGGCTAGTCATGGATCGAACGGAATCGCGCCATTCGCTTTCCAGTTCTAGAGAGGAGAAGACTTCTCGAGCGATTTTCGCTCCGTAAGCCGCTCCGGGCCCAGTGAGACCAGTCAGACAATTGAAGATGGTGACCTTCAATCTTGGAATGATGGATCTTTAAAGAGAAAACCGAGACATGCCCGTCAGCTCGTTTGACGGATTGGAGAATGTTTGCCAGAAGGAGCTTTCAAGAATGTTCTGGAGGAGGACCCACTTCATGAGAGTGTGAAAAAATTGGCTCAAGACATTGCTTCAATCGTTATTGACATATTTATTTACCTTTGGCGGCAACTTCCATCATTTCCAGGTTTTTAAGACTTATCTAACCTTAGTTTTAATTGTTCTCCTGCGTTTGTTCGTTCCCATTCAAAATGCAATTTGTCAGTACAATCAATTAAGTGCAACAAAATCAAAAGGGGGTAATGGCAAAAACATGCATGTCATGTGCAAAGTCCAAGCTCATAGACTGCTTTCCATTCTAGTAAATTCTTATCCCCTTTATTGCGAGAAGCATGTCACATTGGATATTTTTGCATAATTGTATGTAGTTAGAGTATTTTTTCACTTTTAGGTTATTAGGCACTCTTTTGGGTTTTAATAGCTTAGTGAATATTAGTGGTTAATTCAAAGTGAGCCTCTGTTACAGATTGTTGATCATTATTGCGGTGCACTTACCTAAAAAAGCATTGATGCAGTATGGCAACATGAACAGAAAATAATGACTAACTCTCTTTTTCTTAATGATAGTTAGGTTTCCATTAATGAACCACTTAAAATTACGCCAAGAAGCTCAAAGCCGTAAGTGACTTACTTGATCCTAAGCAAGGACACGTTCAGTCAGGCTGTTGTTTGAGCTCTCTACTTCCGTTTACTTACTTATCGTTTACGACCATAAGGAAATTCGCGATCCTTTCCCATAAAGCCCCAGGGTTTTGGAGAAGCTTTGAGTGATGATCATTTCCATCCCAAGGGAAGCAAAATGTCTCATAGGCCATGCATCCTGATCCAGATCACCCGAGACAAAGCCCTGAAATGGCGAGCAATCAAACATTATGACCACACGTATTCTGTGTACATATCAGGTTAATTAATCTAAAACTTAATCAAAGGTCTGCGGATCGAAGGTGAATGGCATGTGGCCTGTCATGTCAAAGCACCCTCAGACAATGGGTCGCTAACGACGTTGGTTGAAATGGGGGATGGGGCGAATACATACCTGATAACATGAGTCAAAGACAGTCATCAAATCTCGGCTCTGCACAATTCTGGCTATAATCTGCCATTGTTCCTGGGTAGGATCAACTTCCGTGGGATTGTGAGCAGCAGGCTGGAAAATCACAACGGAACCTCGAGGAGCTGCCTCCAAGTCTTGAGTAAGACCCACAAAATCCAGACACTTGTTGGCCTCATCCCAATAACGGTAATGCATGAGGTGGGAGCCACTTTTCTAAGAGCAAATTGTAAATAAACAGGCTGTGCTCGCCCGGATATTCTTCCATGAATGGAGACAAGCTTAATCATTCTTCACTACGGTGATGTCAGCTATTCTTATACTAGCATTAAACTGAGAGCAAATGGCAAATAAAAACAGCCGTTTAATGAATGTGGTTTTTCCTTGCATTGGAGAGACAAACTAAAATGAAATAACAATAACTGAAATCTCATTAAACCGAGGGGCTTGATATTACTTTTCTTTTTTCGCCTTTTTTTCTTTTTAAGGTTGTATGCGTATGTCAAAGCGATTGAGGGTTACTACAAAAATTGTTCGTTCCATGCCCCTAGTCCTAAATACATCATGGAATGCATTCATGTGCTAGTTGTCTTACCTCAAGCATGCTATTAATGGCAAGCCACGTGGAATCACTGATATAAACATACTGGGTGGGCAAGATCCGTTTGAGGACCTCAAAGGCCACTCAAAGACCGTTACAGTTATCTGAGGTTTGGATAAACAACAACACTCCTCTTGAAGAGCTTGGTGGTCTTCTCCCAAAGTGATTCGGGCTACCCCCTCAGAGTAACCAGACAATCCATCCAGAGCAGTGTAATTATGGTTATCAAGCCCATTGTTAATCCTTTGAGCCAGTACTTGTTTAACTCACAACAAGGAAGACGTGGGGCAGGTCGTTTTCATCACGATATACTCCGATCAAAAGGTCGTCTTTGCTTGGATCTGTATCCTTTACGGCTTTGTCAATGAGGACAATATGAGACAGAATCGAAACTTTGGGGAGATTATCGAGTGCAGACATGTTGGGATACTGATGCTGAAAGCTCGAAGTCAAGTTTGCCCAGACACTGTTACGTAAAACAAACGACTTCCAAGATGCTTATTTTATATCCTTTTTGTGTAGTACCGTACTTGGCGATGGACTTTTGTTTTTTTTCGGACAAATGAGCGGGCCTGTGTCAATAATTTCTAAATCTAGTTATTTGAAGTCCTGACTCTATTGATTTGAAATGAAACAAATTCAAATTACAACGACCTTCTTTTCAAATTGGTTCAATTACGATGACTTTTCAATTAGACAATTTCCCCCTCTAGTACAAGTTACAAGTCATTTAAGAGTGGTTTACGAACCTTCTTTTGAAGCATTTTGTCAATTTTTGCTTGCAATTAGTTCGCAGGATTTCACTATGTTTGTTTTTTAGAGTCAAATGGCACCTCTTTTTGGCTATCAAAGCAACAACTCATGTGACGCTTTAAATATCGGAAAGAAAATTAGACTTGGCTGTCCAGGTAAAGGTAAGATGAAGGTAAAGAAAGGTAAGAAAAATCCCAATCATATATTTCTTCCCGCCCTCAACCAATCCTACATCCGGGGAACCAGTGGAAGTGGATAACCAAAGTTCAAGTGATGATCAAACTATGGAGAAAATCCGGCCAATTTCTTCTCTGGGAAGGGATGTGGAAACCAGTAACGGACAAGTGGATCAACCACATAATCCCAAAAAGCTTCAATCTAAATATTGTATATTCTGCAAAGATAGATCAAGACTCCTTTTCCTACGAGGAATGGATCGCTTTTGAGGGGTCTTTCTTTGTTCAAGTTAAAAGGATGGCCAACCAAAAGGGACTTATCGGTCACAGAAATTGCACAGCACTTTTCACAAAGTACTGCATCAGTCATGGTGTCATTGAATACGAAAATGAGAAAGTCGAGCATTTTCCAAAGAAGTCAGTTCAACCGCCATTATTTGAAGCCATACGCTTCCGGACATGGGATTTACACTAAGAAATTCCGCACATTTACCATATCCCAGCCAAATAACTGGAATTGCCAGATGAAGACCTCATCTAAACCTTCTAAAGAGAGGGATGGGAACAATGTACATTGATACACTCTTGTCCAATCGATCATAAAACATGTTACAACTAACTGAGGGGTTTTTGACGCAGATTGGCTCTTAAACCCATAAGACAATTAAATTCAGTTTGAATGGGCTTGTACCAAAAACAAACACTAGGTACAAGGTAAAAATGGTGCTAGGTTTGTAAATTCCAAGTCTTCAACCTCCACATCAATTAAGACCAGATGCCATACTGTAGCGAGTGAATCCATCCCACTTTTTATTATTTTTGGATTTGGCTTGTCACAGGCTTTTCTAACCGCTACAGGGAATGTAATCCCCAGTACTATTAAAATGAAAGGTTATAATTCGTCTATTTGTTACCTTTCAAACTTTATATAACATTTGGTCTATCAACGAGTTTGATTTGGCAGACTGAGTTAGTCCTTGAATGTAGGGTTGATCTGGAATGCAATCTAAAGAATTGTCCAAGTCTGACTTGAAAGATGCTACCGGATCAACAAGGCCTACGTATTCCCTAGGAACATAAGAGGGAAGCAAACTAAACATTGAAGGAGCCCGAGAAAGAAGAGATGTGGATTTCATTGTTCGAACTAGCCTGCATTCTCGAGGGCTTGAAGGTGCTCTCCAAACGCACATTAAGCATCTACAGTCCCTAGAAATGATCCTAAATTTTGGGTTGGGACAAAGCTCATGGATATTTTTGATGACGTGCAGTATCAGATAACTTTCGGACCTTCTCTGAATACTGTACAGTCACAACTTTTCAAGTCTCTCCCAACAGGAGAGCTATCTCGTTCCTGTGATGTTCCTAGTGAAACATCGTTGGACTTGTTTGACCTTTTGCAAACCTGCTGAACTCATTGGAGCCTAAATGGGTGAGGCATATTCAAGATGTGGCTGGACAATCGACTTGTACAGAGTTAGCATTGTGGTACTATCTGTGGACTTAAACGTGTGATATAACGAACCACATGTTTGAAAGGCTTTACTCACCTTCAACTGGATATGCTCATCGAACCGTCCATTATTTTGGAGGACTACACCGAAATCCTTCATGGATGAGACCTGCTGAATGCCCTTGCCTTCTTCATCTAATAGTGGAGTGTCTAATGGCGTCCACTCAAATGTCAATGAGCGGAATTTCATTCCATTCACCTAAATGTTTGGTAGATGAGACCTGCCCAATATCGTTACCTCCATTATCTACGAGTGGAGTAGGCAAAGGAGTTGACCCAAAGGTAATTGAGCGGAATTTCATTCCGTTCAGGGCCATATTACTCTCAGTAACCCAAGAGTAGATACTTTCTAGGTCCTTTGCCAGGCTACTTGATTCTTGGTCATTCCTACCAGACAATAGCTTTGTATAGTCAGCATAAGAAGAGAGACTGGCAGTACTAATAAGCTTTTGAAGCGGGGCAACGAGTATTATGTATAGGAGGGGCTTTAAGATGGAGCCCTGAGGGACACCCGACTTGACATCATGTATGTCACTAAGGGATCCCTCGACCTTGACATTTTGTTTCCTATCACAAATGAAGTGTTCTATCCAATTGAATACCTTGCCTTGGATCCCAATGTCATGAAGTCTATTCAGCAAAAGGCCATGATCTACTATATCAAAGGCCTTGGCAAAGTCGAAATAAACTACATCAACTGATTCATGGCTCTCTAGTCCCTCAATAACCTGCTTTTTATATTCAATCAGTTGGGTAACCCTGCTAAAATGTGCTCGGAACCCATGCTGGCTAGGAGGAAGGACTTCATGAATATCAAGAAATTCAACAAGTTTGAACTTCATGATTTTCTCAAACACCTTCGCAATATTCGAAGTGAGAAATCGGCCTATGGTTACTGGTTTACCAGCAAGGAAAGTGCACGAGAGACATAAACAGCTAGGAAAAGAGTCTTGACAGGCTTGCCAAATACCCGAAGAATGAACATTGACCTCAATCCAACATAAAGTGCCAGCTAGGCCAAAATCAATTATTATGATGCCTGTAATAATCACAGCTTTAACTCATGAGAATATATGAAACCCCGAATGATATCCTACTCAATTCATTATGAATTATATAAAGAGATTCGTTGAACCACTTAACTCATACAAAACAAAAATACAAACGCAACCAGCTTATCTCCCTTGTATCATAATTACTTGGTGCAGACAGAATATGCAGATAGGTACGTGGTATGTGTGAGAGCCTCATAAGCGTCAACTACAGGCAGAACTTTTCTGATCATGGTGATCAAAATATTATGGATTAGGTTACATTCCAAGGCAACATGCCGCACATGCCTATCAAAAAACTCATGTGAACTTATTTCATTTGCCACTTAAAAGCACATCTTGGAGGATGTTTCAAACGGCTGGTCTGAAAAATAAGCTGAATAGGGACAGCTTGAGGAAGTCTGTCTTCCATTGGAAAATAGTAACTTTTCAAACATGAATTAAGCCCAAAAATGAACAGTGAAACAATTCCCGCTCACTATCTCCTAACAGCCCCGGTCTGGCTAAATTCAATACGAGATTTGTATTTGTATTTAAAAATATTTAAGCCGTGTGGCTTTTTTAGGGGTGCAAGAGGTGTAGAGGTTTCTCGCACAGTTCTTGCAGTCGTACTTGTTGTTTTGGTATTGACGTATTACGCGTTTTGTCGCACCATTCCCTGTAGATACCACCAATTGTATTTTTTCTGGAATTTTCGCATTGCACATCCACAATGTCGACCCAGATCGATGTGATGCTTTCGTTCATAAGATCATCCCTCTTCTTTAATCCACACTTGTCAGGTCTAGGATTCAGGAAGACGGCACGGGCTTTATCGGATGCAAGTAGAAATGATACCTAACAGTCAGCGTAAAGAAACCCCGGCGAAGCAGCCGGAGGTAAAAAGTCGGTCTCGCAGAGGAAAAGCAGGTCCAGTCCTTGGTTCTTAATCAGTCGTTTGACTTCTTCCTCTTTTGTCCAGAATCCTCTTCGTATGTTCCAAAATGCTATTCTCAGTTCCTTCTCGCCGTGTCCGTTTCCTTTAGAAATGTTAATCCTCGATTTTTTCGTTATTTCTTGCCTTGAAAATCGCGTCTTCTTTCTGCTTTTGCATCCACTGCTTTTAGAAAAGGGATTCCCCTTGGGTCCGCGACGATGCATTTTTTTCCGTCCGTCCTATCCTTGTTTTCCCTGTCCGCCTCCTCGTAAAGTCTCGCCAAATTGTTCCGCTGCATCCGTGTCAGATCATCGCCCACCTTGATTTCCTTTAACTTTGTAGGAAGAGTCCCGTCCTTCTTCAGCTTGATCCACGATTTCACTACCAATGATTTCTCAACATTCCTTCCCAATTGTATCAGCAGCGGGCTGTTTTTTCCCCGCTTTGACTCTCCAATTCGCTTCACGAATGCTGGACGGGCTCCAGTCCCTGAGCCGAGAGTCAGCTCCATAATATCCTCAGCAGACTTGTGATCCAGCTCTCTTGTCTCGGAATCCGATTTGCCTGTTTCTTGTAAACCATGGATGATGATGTTGTTCCTGGATCTTTCCCTTCGTAGCATCTCATCGACAGCCATCGAAGAGTTTCCGCCGTCGTTTGATTCTAGTGTCGTCAACCTCTTTTCCAGTCCAACATCTCCTTCCTCCAACCCACGGACTCTTTTCTCCAGATTCTTGACGGCTATCATGACTTTTCCGCATCCATGTTTACAGTCATCGCAGTACACTGGATATCCCTCATTCCTCAGTTCTCTGAGGGTGATCTCAGTTAGTGATATGCAGTCGGAGTGGAACGGTCTCTCGCAGGTGTCACAATCGCCGTTTAAAGCAAATCGTCTGTCCACGGATTTCGTGCATTTGAAACACGGACCTGTTTTGGTTTTCGTCTTGCCTGCGTCTAATGTGGCCATTCCAACGAAGCTGCTTTAATTCTCGATGAGCTAAACGCAGCTCCAATTTTACTCCGAAAGCGTTTCCAAGCTGCTGTACTTTGTCTTTCCCGTTGACCTCGAATTTTGGAGGTCAAAATCTCGCTCTTTAGGACAGAGAAACTCTCCCAGACCTAAGAACCAGGTGCACAGACCACTCACGAATTCACTCGTTCTCTCAAACCTAGAGAACGGGCCCAAATTCACACCAAAAAATGCACCTAAAGACGGGAGTTCTTGAGAGCACGCCTAGTATCAACCACCTGCAAATGATACAATGATACAAAACAACCAGATACAATTTTGCTCCCCTCGTCCATTTTTCTAAATTAATGGATTTAGGTACCGTGTGATGCCATGCGAGGAAACTAAATATCTCTGCCTTTTCAGCATGCCAAACTTCCTAAACCTGGTCTTAAAATGGCCTGACTGGCGAAGGTGAAAAAAGACATTTTCTTTCGCCAGGTATTCTATCCTGAAGCCAGTTTTTTTAAACGCTCGTACCTCGGAGTTAAGGCTTGGACGTTACCTAGAATAAGCATCCACTCACTACTTTGAGCAGTGTATTTTCAAACCGGTTAACGTCCAAACCCCTAACTCCGAGGTAAGAGCTTTAAAAAACTGGCCTCTGGAAGCTGTAAAGCCATTGCGTTACGTTAGATTTTCTTAGAAAGAACTTTTTTCGAGAAATTAGCGGTAACGAAAACAACTATTAGTTTCCAGTTGTAGAGAAACGGCTTAACTGGTTGATTTCCACTTAACTTTCCAAGTCATTTGTGTTTATGAAATACGGTTTTGAGCTAATTATGGCGGCACTGAAATCAACTGTAAGGGAATCAAACTGTTGAGATGCTTTTCGAGCTGGAATGGAACATAAAGTATCAAGATCTAAGCTTGCAAGCTGATCAGCTTGCTGTTATATTCTAGTCACCGATATCAATTTCCATTTATTCTTTACTCCTGCTCCCACCATCACAATCGCCATAGTTATTTTCCTCTGTATAGATACCTCCACCTTTCTACAATAAATATCTAGTCAACAGCCACCATCCGGCAATCATACACTTGCCTTATATCAGTATAAAATAGTGGAAAAATTCATTTTTTTTGCCCTGATGTCGAGAGGAGTTAGCCTGAGGACTTGAAGGTGACCAGATCCCCAATTTAGTTTGCAAGCCAGATGTGGAATATTGTCAAAGTGCAGGACCAGTTGCCCGTACCAATGGCAGGATATCTGGTCAGATAGTTCTTCTCATGATTTTTTTTGTTTAAGTACGCTAACTTGCTTGAACTGTGCTCGTTTCATGCTCCACAAGTTTGTGGGAAATGCAAATTTGGTAAGGTTGAGGAAAATATTTGATTGCACAGAAAGGAGTGTCTCCAAATAGATGTCAAGAAAAGCGCTAATTGTTTGGAGAGAGACATAAAAAACAACTATACATACGAAAATCAAGACTTGGACTCAAAAGATCACACTATTTAAAGCGTAATTATTCAGTAGAATGGGTCATGGATTTCTAGAAGACCTGTTTGACCCATAGAGGGGAAAGAGGCGATCTCTCTGTTTGTCAGAAAGAGCACCCTTGACATCATTTTCAGTGCTACTTTCTTCATGGAAAATACAAAAAGATCAACAGTTGCGAATTATCAAGACAATTGCCCTATTTTTAGTTCGTAATTTTCTATCATTAATTCTTCAATAAAGCTAAGAATGCAAATTCCAGTACTGTTAGTAGAACTCTCTTACCTTGCACTTGACAAACCCAAGATATATGTTTCAATAGAGACTTATTGCCAATTGTAAAAGCGAGACATAATACCTAACATAGTATGATATTTGCAAAACTCTTCTTTCATCTCCACCCAAAAACGAGCTTCTGGTTACATTAGCTTAAATAAATATTAAGCTTTCAAAAATAACTTGACCCTTCCACTTGGATATTACAATCAAATCTAAATGATCCAAAGCAACTCTGTCATACAAAATTGTAAATGAATTGAAAATGAGCTTCTCAGTTTCCACATGAAGTCTTCCTCAGTAGAAAACATTTAACGTTGAATTGAATTGGGAACAGCATGATGTTTAACTATGACAGCAAGTTCATGAGGTGCGTTATAACTCCTACAATCCAAAAAGTATGTAATAGTTTGGGCGGGGAAGGTATTATGTACTCGGTTTTTTTTTACAATAATCGAGGTACAAGAACATTTTTTCAATTTAAAGGAGCTCCTTCAATGTGATCCCTTCTGGTTTTTTATTTGGTTTTTCACGAGCTTTTCTAACCGCTACAAGGAATGTAATCAATCCCCAGTGCTATTGAAATGAAAGGTTATAAGTCGTCTATTCATTACCTTTCAATCTTTGCTTGTGGTTTGGTCTACCAACAAGTTTGAGTCAGCAGACCGAGCTAGGCCTGGAATTTAGGGTTGATCTGGAATGCTACTTAAAATATTGTCTACTTTGTCCTTGGAAAATTCTTGATCATAGGGATTTTCAAAGACCTTTTAGCTCATTGTTGAAATTCTCCTAAACAAACATTAACAATCAGTAACTTCGATTGTCTTTCACATAAAAACAAGTACGTAAATCTTCCAGGCTTGTTGAGAGGTCTGGAGCAACTTAAAGACACAAAAATTGAATAACTGCAATTTGAATACATAAGAGTTGAGATTTGGATTGAAGAACTTGATTTCCACCATGTACTTCCCAAAGTATGAGTGGCATGTTAAAACCAATTTGTATATCTTTTGATACAACTAGGACTTCAAACAGCTAGGGAAATGTGCTTTAACAACTTTTACTGAAAGACAATTTTCTTTTTTCGGTATTGTGCAATTCATAATGCGTTTCAATGGTCAAGGCAATTTGAGGCCCAATTCTTCATACTTCTGATTTTAGGCATTCACTTTAGTGGTGTTAAAGAGAGTGCTAAAAAGTTATTCTTATTCTTATTCTAAGATGAGACAGTGATTCCTGCAGAACATATTGTAAAGGACTAAGATCAATTGGTTTAGCAAAATTGTTTAGAGTTAATAGAGGTGATAGTTAACTAAGACATATGTTTAGACTTTAATTATTGCAAGGATCTCTTATTAGATATTTGGATGATTACGCCATAAACCCAAGACTCAGCTTCATCATTATATTTTCAGAAGTGAGCATATCAAATTTTTGGATTAGTATGATAACTCTTGCTGAATTTCAAAATGAATTGATTTTCAAAACGAACTGATTTTTGAGGAATTCCAAATGTTTTCAAAGGTTTTTGCTTTGGCTTCATTTCACGTCACTCTATTAGTTATGCATTGACAAACTGAAACTTTGGACAAAAACAAGAGATATGCACATGTTTCTGCCACTTTCAATTAGACTTAAACAAGAGTTTAGAACATTAAGTACCAGAAGTGTCACTACTTGCTCATTCTTTCTTACCTCTTTATTGTGATTTTGCCTTCAGAATTTCCCTATGGACACAATATTGGTGATTTCGCCATATTGGTATTGGGCAATTGAAGGTGAAATTCACATTTGACAACAATGCAATGGGAAATACCTTTGTGTTGAAAACACCGAAAGAACAGTTTCACTTAATCATAGATAATCATGCCTAGCGTGCCGTAGACAAACTATGGTCAACAATGACTCTTTATTATTAATAATAACAATCTTTTATTACGACTCTTGGTCATGTCATGGCGTGAATAAACTATAAAATAAAATCTGATGTACTGTATATACATTTTACAAAGGTTTGTTGATAAAACAAGAAAAATGTCAAGAAGGTAAAGGCAATAAAATAGTTGACTAGAAAGTGATATCACAATGAGTATGACTAGAATTGGTTAAATGCACATGAAAAAAGGTAAGAGGTGAGTTACAGATAGTACAAAGGCAGGTAGGTAGAGGTAAGTGATGAAAATCTTGGTTATTGCAATAGGGTGGATGGGCCAGATTGAACAGATCCTTTGTCAACTCCCGTCGCTGAAGGTATTTAGTTATTGGGCATGGACATGGTTTAACCATGAAATGAAGTTGAAAATAATTACAAGCATTTCCACAATAATGCATTTTAAAATATTTGACATTTGGTAACTTTCCTTCAATGAAGTGTATATATTAACCTTATCATTAGCCTCCTTATTTGAAAAGAAGCCCTGAATGAGCAATTTCAAGGAAGTACCAGGACGAGTCAAAAATTCCAGCCCATTTCACCACTTAATGCCAAACAGATGACCCAGCCGATCTGGCCGAGACTAAGCCAGCCTGAAGACATAATACAGGCTGAATTGGCGTTCCTACTTTGTCGTTTCTCCCTTGTGGGTCACCCAAGAAAAGGAATATGTGACTGAGCAGAGTCCATCACTCTCTTTAGATGTCCCTGAATGGGTAAAAGATTGCGTGTGCGTTGGTATATTTAATATTTGGACATCTTTTGATTCTAGACGCCATTCACCCACAGATTGATGTAACATTTTTATCCCTTTGAATAGCTTTCTACATAAAAAATATTTTTCTATGTCTGGGTTTTCAGATGTGAAGTATGTCCAGCAATCAGTTGCCTCTGAGTTAAGGCTTGGACCTTACGCAGAAGGAGAATTTGCTCACCTCTTTGGCCAGTGTAGTTGCATACCGGTTAACGTCCAAGCCCCTAACTCCAAGGTACAAGCTTTAAAAAAACTGGCCTCTGGTCCAAGATGCAACGCAAGTACGAGAAAACAGGAGCAAGAATCAGTGAGCATCTCAAGAGAAACTGAGATGTCACATCATCAGGGCCAGGAGAGCTTGAGAGTCTCAAGTCCCTAATGTCCTCTAAAGCATCGTGATCTGTGACTACAAGATCATCTAAATGCTCAACTTGACAAGCCTTGCTAATCTCAACAAGCTTCTCAATAGAGCAATTATCTCCAAATATGTTGGCTATAGACTCTACAGTGTGCATAAGCAAAATTTACAAAATCTGCAACAATTTCGACTTCGGCCTGATTCTCAACATGTGTAAAGAGTAGAGAATTATAATTTATTGTGAATTCACATACATACATGTCCAACTAGTCTTCAAAAATGCCCGCCCTCTGCGGCCACCATGGCCTCAACCCAGGGCCTGAAGGCAGCACACACCTTGCAGACATACTCCATAGATATGTTGGCCCACTCCTCGTCGACAGCGGCCTTCAGGTCATAGACATTACGGTGAGGTGTAGCACAGGCCTTGGCTTCCATGGCGCCCCAAATCCCACATTCAAGGGGGGAGCAGTCCGGAGATGAGGGGGGCACATCATGTGACTTATCCAGATTCTCTGATAGCCACTTCTGGGTGGCCTTGGACTTGTGGGCTGGGGCAGAGTCCTGCTGCCAAGCATAGGCTGTTCCAGCATAATTGGCATCAATCCAAGGCTTGACGACCCTCTCCATCACCTCCAGGTACTCCACCGTGTTGATCTTGAGGCCCTTCAGAAACCAGTGGGGGGGGGCATCCTCTTCCCATCTGATGCCACGACCCCCAACATCATGGCCCCAGCTGGGTGCTTCGTCCGGTTGATTGGTGGGACAT
>NC_081444.1:6053786-6071638 GCF_007210705.1 Tigriopus californicus
AGGTCAGGTACCTGTCATTTCTGGCATTTCAAGCCTGGTCCACAGTCCACATCTTCTTGTTGGAGAAGATTTGGACATTGGAGCCATGGTGCTTCATTCAGGTGATGAGGAGCTTGCCCTTGGAGAGCCTGTTCTCCTTATTGGCCACTGTAAGGAGCTCACGGTGACGGCAGACATAGGACATCAGGCCAAAGTTCTCACGGTATTCCTGATAGTCCCCTTGCTCATGTTGGAGATCTTGGCCAGGGTGTGTTTGGATGTGGTCGGATCCTCCTTGATGTTGGAGGCCACAGCAGTGAGGAAGTCCTTGGTTCTTTTGAGGTTGTGGCCACCACTTTTGGGCCAACTCTGCATGCTTCCTTTTTTGTCATAGCAGGCCAGGGTGTTGAACACCATCTTCAAAGTGGAGTCAACGATGTCCACAATGTCCTTTTTCGCCACACTGGCGTGGGCCAAATCCACAATCCTTTGCCTTTTTGCCTCTATTGTTTTGAATATTGTATTTTTCATTAAAAAAATCATTTTTACGAAGTCGGAAAGATTACTTTGAGTCACCAAACCTATTTAGCCATATAGCCACAAAAATCGCTCCTAAGCCCGGTAGCCGTTCACAAAGTCAATTTTAAATTTTGCTTACGCACACTGTACATTGTCTATGACTTTCCCGTTGACCTCAAAAGACCCTACAGGGTGTTTCATGTCTCTTAGAGTTTGCTTAAGTTTGCGTAAGAGAAAAATGCCTTAGGATTCGATCTTACCTCCTAGACCACTCTATTCTCCTTCTTCAACTGATCTGTCTCAAAGGAGGCCTTAATTCTACCCTGAATCAAATCCAACTTTCTTTGAAGGCTACTCACAACTTCTAGATTGAAATTCCTAAGGAGCCTTTTTGCTAATTTGCAACTCTTTTTGAAAAAATTCTTCCTTAACTTTGGAATCTTAGCCTGCGTCCCACCTTTAGGAGCGCATTCATGGATTGCTAGAGTGGAACAAACGTCCTCAGAAACTAGAATCATTTTGTCTAATAATAAGTCAGCTGACGCCTTGAATGGCGGACGTGCTCTTTTACCCCTCTGACTTGAATATTAGTCTTTAATGGTTTTAAGTTGATGACATAGTACAAACTGTGATATCAGTGAGTGGGGCCACGCATTCCAACAGTGGCCCCCCATGAATCTGTGATATGCCTGGTTCAGTGCACCTCTCCTTCCCATACTTTCTCTTCCCATATCCCCTGGCCAAAGTCTTTTTCAAGCCGTGAGCTTTTAGCCCTTCAACCCTGTGGCTGGTGCGGGACGGTGTCTCGACAAGACCCGAGGACACGCCTTCATCTTCTTATCTGAGACATGGGTCACCAAGGAGAAATACGAGAGTTGTTTTCCTGGCAAACAGAGCTTTGTAGTTTATGCCAGGAAGCCTGTTGGGCGTGGTCGGCCCAGCGGTGGGTTGGAGCTCTATATTACCAAACACTTTGAGCCCACCCTTCTCTCATCCTCTCCTCATCACATAGCCGTGGATGCCCAAGGCTTCACCATCATTGGCGTCTACTATCAGCCAACCACGGACTATGACGATCTCGTCTCGGACCTCATGTCCATCCTTCAGAAGGTGAAGAATCCGGAGAAAGTCATCATTGGTGGTGATTTCAACATCCGTCCTGACTCGAGTGAATTCTCCGAGCTCCTGAGCCAATGGAGAATCACTCTGCGCTCCGACCCGGGAGTCCCAACACACACCTACTCCCAGGGCGCCTCTGTACTTGACCACATTTTCATATCAGAAAATATTCCATCTACGGCCAGTTTCGTCCATCCACTTGCCGTTTCTGATCACCTCCCGATTTCCGTCACCTTCAAGATGCCCAGAAATTTCCATCATCTGGGCGTGACTCGAAATGGGAGGTGTGTGGTCAATGTGAAGAAGTGCACGGCTCAGCTTGAGGCCCTGCAGCTATCTATCAACACCGGGATTGTGACCAATCCAGCTGCAGTGGCCCAAGGCATTTTGCAATCATTTAAAGAGTCCTCCTCAGTGCAAAGGAGGAGAGGAGGACTCAAGACCCCGTGGTTCAGCCCCTACCATCGTGAGCTGAGGTATCAAATGCTCCAAAAATTGCGAAATGCCAAAACGAGCCAAACACCGGAGACTTGGGAGCAATATGCGATATCAAGAATTGCATCTCACAAGTCTCTGTGGAGCGCCAAGTCAGCCCACCAAAGGTTGGAAGTGGAGAACCTACTTTCTCCTTATGGGCCTCATCCAGGATGGCGGGCTTGTACAAACGTGCCAAAAAGCCCGCCACTAACTCAGAGATTCCCGTGAGTGAATTCCTCCTCTACTGTCAAGAACTGTTTGCATCAACATCGGAAACAGTAGTGGAGGAGGTCCAGGGCTGCCCAGAAGAACACCACCCACTTTCCAGCCCTTCATGGAACCCGAGATGGACGTGGCCTTCAAGAAGATGAAGAGCAAAGCCCCCTCAACATCAGGGGTCTCTACCTTCCAACTTTCACTTCTCCGGACCCAAGCTCAGCCACTCCTCCAAGAACTCTTCAGCCTTGCCCTCCATTCTTCTTTCTTCCCACCAGAGTGGACAGAGTCAGCTATCATCTTCAGCCATAAGAAAGGGCCCAGGGACATTCCAGACAACCACCAAACGCGGTTATTCCTCAAACTCCAATTGTGGGGAGTTCCTCGTTCAATCCGTGTCCTGCTGTCTAACATCTATGCGGGACTCAGATGCTCCATTCGTTCTGGTGAGGACCTATCCCCCTGCTACTTCACTTCCGTTGGCCTTCCACAGGGGGATACACTATTGCCAATTCTATTCAATCTCTATGTATCTGACCTGCCCCAAGCCCTCACACACCAAGGCCCCACCATTAACCATGTTTCTGTTCAATATCTCCAATATGCAGACAACCTGGTTCTCTTGGCTGATTCAGCCGTGGAATTGCAAAATGCCATCAATGTACTCCACGGTTTTTGCCAAGAGAACGGCCTTCAAGTCAATAACATCAAGACGAAGGCCATGGTTTTCTATAAAGGTCGTCTGCCTCCCACCTCCTTCTATATCCACCATAGTTATTGAAATCATCAATAATTTTAATTATGTCGGTTTCACATTCTCCACTCATCTCTCCTTTATCAACCATCTCAAATCAGCAATAGTAAAAGCCAAGGCCATGATGGGATACATGTACAATAGACTTCCTATCAAGAATCTCCCCCTTCCAATAGTTCTTCAACTTTTCCGGACCTACATCTCTCCAAATTTCCTTTACGGCCTTCACCTGTGGCTTCCCAACTCCGCCCAATCCGCCCTCAAATCCGCCCTCAAATCCACCTTCACCTCTTCACCTTCTCTTGTTCCAATTCTGTTTCCAGAAAACCCGCTCTGCCACCACGGCAGCTACTCTCCTCTATGAAATTGTGGATTCCAACATCAGCAACAAGAGGAGAGTGTATGGATGCTTTGTTGATTTCTCCAAAGCATTTGACAGGTTGGACTGAACGCGGTTGTTCCTCAAACTCCAACTGTGGGGAGTTCCGCGTTCAATCTGTGTCCTGCTGTCCAACATCTATGTGGGACTCAGATGCTCCATTCGTTATGGTGAGGACTTATCCTCCTGCTACTTCACTGCCATTGGCCTTCCACAGGGGGATCCACTATCGCCAATTCTTTTCAATCTTTATGTATCCGACCTGCCTGCAGCCCTCACCTACCAAGGCCCCACTATCAACCATTTTAGCGTTCAATGTATTCAATATGCAGACGACCTTGTTCTCTTGGCTAATTCAGCCACGGAATTTCTAAATGCCATCAATGCACTCCACGGTTATTGCCATCAAGACGAAGGCCATGGTTTTCCATAAAGGTCGTTTGCCTCCCCCTCCTTCTATATTAACAATAGTCCGACTGAAATCGTCAATAATTTGAATTATGTCGGTTTCACATTCTCAACTCAACTCTCTTTCACCCATCATCTCAAATCATCAATAGCCAATAGTTCTTCAACTCTTCCGGTTCTACATCACTCCAATTTTCCTTTACGGCCTTCACCTTTGGTTTCCCAACTCCGCCCAATCCGCCTTCAAATCCCCCGATGCCACCTTCACCAAGTTCCTTGAAAGATACCTGTGCGTGCCCCAATATGCCAATAATGCATGGACGCATTTTCTATGCGAAACCGAGCCCCTCACCATCGGGCTGGCAATGTTAGTGTCCAACAGTGTTGTGAACCTAACCTTTCCGTAGGTGATGTCCGGACACAAGTCATCCTTCCCGGTCAAGGACTTACTAACACCTTATTGTCCTTGGCCCGACAACCCTTCGGAGTATTGGCGGTCATGTACATTTGTCCGGCTCCCGACCCAATGCCATCAATGACGGGAGCTGACCAAAGATCTGTTCAATCTAACCATGAACAACTGGAATATGGACGGGGACGCTTGGTTTGGGAATTAGCTTTTCGCGATTGAGTTAACGCATTATGTTCTTCTTCAAATGAGAATGATCCCAGGCTACAATAAGTACTCATTTGAATTTTCAGCTCGAGCGAGCGACTGGATCAAAAGTTATGCCGTCTGAAAAAGCACTACAAAGCTCTTCAATGAATGAACGAACTAGCCCTCTTGTGGTAATTGATTACCAGAGGAGGGCTAAGTCATTCATTCTGTGCTCTGTTATGTATTGCACTTTGAGAGGGCATAACTTTTGACCCAGTCGTTTGATTGAGCTGACATTTGAAATAGGCCATCGCAGGGATCTAGAGCCAGCCTTATTTGACGAAGAATTTAATTCATTGACTTGAATTGGAGTTGCTAATTTTCAACCTTCCCATCCCCGTCCATATTCCAGTGGTTCATGATCTGACTAACCCACTCTACTGCAATAACCAAGATTTTCATCATTTACCATTTGCACTCAACCAATCCTAGTCAAACTCACTGTTATACCACACTCTAGTTAACTCTTTTATCAGTCTTGACCATTTTATTCTTTTATCAATCGATTTTTGTATATGATATTTATACATACAGATTTATACATTTTACAATCCGACATGACCAAGAGTCGCAATAAAGTTATTTATTTACTAAGGCTGCATCTGTGGACGACTCCTGGTTCAGCATTGAAACCAGCTCATCTAATCTTCCTATAATCCAGGGTCAATGTTCATCCTTGGACATCATTTTATGCTTTGCAAAATCAGCCTGTGGTGGCAAGGGCTTTGCTGGAAACGCCAAAATCAGCCTCTGGTGGCAAGGGCTTCACCCGCAAACGTCAAAATCAGCCTCTGGGGCCTTTGGTGGCGAGGGCTTCGCCTGCAAACGCCAATATCAACCCCTGGTGGGGAGGGCTTCGCCCGCAAACGTCAAAATCAGCCTCTGGGGCTCCTGATGGCGAGGGCTTCGCCTGCAAATGCCAATATTAGCCTCTGGTGGCGAGGTCCTCGCACGGATTTTTTCCATTAAACTAGCAATGATGTAGAGTTAAATTGTGCTTTGCAAAAGAGGACCCACCTTAAATTAGATATTAGAAATAAGACTTCCCAGCAAAGCACCACATTTTAACCACGCACGGCAACGGCAAAATTGGTGTCAGTTTGCTTTACAAGCCAAGATTACAAGGAGTTCACTGGGATTTCGCAATCCATTTCAAGATTTTGATCTTTTATCATTCAAAATCCTCTTGTTGAAGTCCAAAATAACTTATTAAAAACTTCCTTGGCAAGCTGAGACTTTGTTAGGGGGATGGGTCAACCTTTGACGTGCTTGCGACCACCTTGACATGAAGATTCGGAAGGTGAGTGAGCAAGAAGTTGAACTTCTGGCCATGATGCTGTAGTTTGTGAACTATGTCCGTTGAAAATTATTCTGTCACGATATTGACCAATCCGACCTTGAGCTGGCAATCTCGCATATGGTTGACGGGATCCACTGCCCCTAAAGAGAAATCAGTTAATGAACGACTTTTGCAAGAGCAGAATAGGCACCAATATGGACTCCACATACCCACCATCTCAATTTCCCCCACTTAGCCTTCCGTGAGGTCCTCCCTATTGAGTTGAATAGACTTCAAGAAGCAGGGAAGACAAAGAAAAGCTCCAGGAAAGTCTGGGAAAGAGGTAGCTTGCATAATCAGCAACTCGTCTAAATGAGGATTTAGAAAGAGGGAATATGTAATCCACTCGTCTTTATCTTCTCATCGGCATCGACCAGGCACCGATCGTTTGCTCCACAGCACAGATCTGTGCCCAGAGCCATGGAATCCATGCCAGAGCCCATGACAACGACGTCTCCCAGCGTTGCCTTGCCTCGCCGGCGTGGGCGCAACAGGTCCGCACTTTGATGACGAGCGGGGCGTTAGGGCACATTCTCAACCCCTCATCGACCGCCGCATAGCTCAGTCGATTTCAAATCTGCCATGAAAAGAATCTTGCACACTTTCACAGCTGTGTCGCTCCAACGCAATGCGAATGACATACAACATTGGCCCAATCATTCAAGATGTCTTGGACAAGCCATAGATATAGACTAGTCACAACACACGCATGACCGATTCCAGACTAGGAATATGATGCTTTCAACTAGTCAGAGAAGCGACACTCACGAGATTTCTGAGATTTTTTTTGCTCCCTCGCGGCTGCCTAGTGTATGCGATAGAGATCGGCTTTGAACACATTTAGTTACGTGATTCTCAAAATCAAGTTCCAAATTCAGGGAGCCAGTGAGTTGGTGGCTCGCTTGCCTGCTTTGGTTGAAACTGCGTAACGCAAGAGAAGCCGATCAGCCCGACACCCTGCTCCCCAACTACCAAAATGTGTGATAAAGGTTATTCTCCACCGATTAGTTGGCGGTGCTCATTTTTAAATTTGTGGCAAAATGTTAAAAAGTTTAGATAAAGAATTTAAGGGTTATTGATATCGTGTTAGGTTGGGTTAGGTAAGGCTAAATTAGGTCAGGTTAAGATTTAAAAAAAAAGTAGCACCGCCAACTAATCGGTGGAGAATAACGTTTACCAAAATGTGTTCAAAGCAAAGCCTCAAGTGGCTTGGTTGGAGTGACTTTTCTCTGCTCTACTTTCAACGACCGGCATTAGGCCTACAGTGTTAAGGTCGGGTGGGCCTACGTCCTGACGAAATATCAGTTCCTCTATGGCTCAAAATTTTCGACTTTTTAGCAATTTGGTTAATATGGGTGAATACTTTTTATCCCTGATGGTTTTGAGGTTGGCGAAAACTAGCTCACTTTTAAACAATGCACGGTGATATGATCTCAATCACCAACATAAAAAGTTCAATCAAAAATAATCTTGAATCAATTTTAGCTGAGTTTTCACTGCAAGTTCCTGGATAAACCGAAATCTCATTTCTCATTTCAAAGCACGGCGAAGGAGAATCGGTTTGTTCAGGGAGCCCAAACGAGCTTTTATAGAAGGATAAAATGGCAAACTTATCAAAATTGATCACATTGTCTGAACATAATCAACGTCAAATGAGCTTAAACACAATTCATTAGAATTGTATCATCGGTAGCTCTTTTCATCTTTAAAGCATAGGCTATTTTTCGCCAACCTGAAAAAACTCTTCAGGGATGAAAAGTATTACCCATATTAACCAAATTACTAAAAAGTCGAAAATTTTGAGCAGTAAAGGAACTTGATATTTCGTCAGCACGTAGGCCCACCCTTCCTTAACACTGCAGGCCTAATGCCGTTCGTTGAAAGCATCACATACCTAGTCTGGTATCAGGGTCAGGCGTGAACAAAAAGCCAATGCAGTTGTAATAACATTTAGGCAGTCTCTAGAAACTTAGGTCCCATTTGTCAGTCAGGATATCAGGGCTGCCAGGCATATGATGAAAATTACGTTTTCATGAATATCAAGAGAGCTATGGACAGGACGAACTTGAAACATGACAAGACTAATGGCGCAGCCCTGATGACTAGGCTTGGTCGTCTAGGTACGTCCATATGAAAAGAGATGTTTCAGATCATTTTACCTGATAATAAGGACGAAAGAAAGTCTTCTCCAAAAATCCCACCGTCGCATTTGCCATCGCACTCCCCAACACAGAAAGCCTGGCCGAGCATTTCAGAGCGCACACTTCAGCGACATCTTCAAACAGAATCCCATAGACAATGATAATTTTCACCAAATTGTGCAACGCGTCGCACAGGACCGCCATTCCCTTCCAGGTCAGATTGGGGGATTCTTTGTTGCCTCAATGGCCACTCACGCTTGAAGCAAGACAAACGTCATCGTACTTTTTAATGTAGAACCCCATGATGTCCTTGACTTGGGTTTTCGACAACCCCGCGGTTTCTGGCGTCAGTTTTTGTAGTTCGGAGGTCGTCACTTGCTTGTTGGGGCGGCGTTGAAACGGCGTTGGTTCTTGGCAGGGTTGGTTACGGGATACTCCCGGACCGCTTGAAGGAGGGCATAAAAATATTCTTGACATAAGGATCCCGAGTTTCTTTAGATTTTCCTCAGGAACTATTGCGGAATAATAATTCTAGAATTTACGTGGCTCCAAGTCCCTCATGGCCATGGTAAAAACTATTCCGGGCAAGACGGAAGAATCTTTGGCCTCAAAAGCTATCATTGCCCTGGTATTGTTATTTCCAGGAGCCATTATAAAACTTCGACCCTGGTTTAATCTTGATAAGGGAGGATTGGGCCAGTTTTCAGTTCTCCTGGGATCAAGCAGGTAAGTGACCAAGTGTCAATCTGCCCTCTCAAAGTGCAGTACATAACAGAGCACAGAATGAATGACTTAGCCCTCTTCTGGTAATCAATTGCCACAAGAGAGCTAGTTCGTTCATTCATTGAAGAGCTTTGTAGTGCCTTTTAAGACTGCATAACTTTTGATCCAGCCGCTCGATCAAGCTGAAAATTGAAATGAGTAATTGTTGTTGCCTGGGATCATTCTCATTTGAAGAAGAACATAATGCGTTAACTTAATCGCGAAAAGCTAATTCCCAAACCAAGCGTCCCCGTCCATATTATAGTTGTTCATGATTCAACAACCTCATTATTACTAAAGAGCCCCAGCCAAGCTCTCACACAGTCAGATAAGTTTTTAGTGTCATCCTGAAACAAGTTGAAGACAGCTGAGATGTGTTCAAGTTGTTTTTTCATATTTTGTGCTTCAAGAACGATGAGCCTATTGTTGAGGAATGTCTTTACGTTAGAAGGAACTTCAACATCAGGCATGTCAATGAGCTCGCAATATATCTCATAGTTCCAAAAAAATGTGTCAATGTCCGCAGTTTGAGAGTTCCACCTGGTCTGGTTTGGGATTTGAGGGTGTAATCCACCTTTCTCGGCCAAAAGGGCGGCAGGCTTGTGATGGTCTCTAAAGAAGTTTTGAACTGCGACAATGGACTTCATAGTTTGGTGAGGCGTAGCACATTTTTCAACAAGATTCAAGTAATGGGCAGAGCAACCGTAAACAATATTTTTTCCTCCATTCTTGCAACAACCTACGAACCTTCATTTTTTGCTCATTGTCTGAACAAAAGCCACCACTTTTGCTCCAAATTTCTTTTCAATACCGATTTCTTTGCCATTTCCACACAATATTCAGCCGTCTTGACATAAGCTCCAATAGATTCAAAGTTCAGCGGGTACGACTTACCCTTGCAAATAAGGTTTGCAGCCAGAATTGGAGCTCCATGGGTGTCTGATCAAACATCTTGGCACACAATGGCCAATTTCCCGTTGAGAGCACGAGACTCTGCCTCACACTCCTTCTCAATTTTGTCTAAAAGGGGTCCGCTGAGGCCCTTATGGGTTAAAAGAGGTTTGTGAGCCGTTAAACCTGGCCTTGTAGCTTCTTTGGCCTTTTTGAATGATGGGCTTTCTGCCAATCTGAATGAGATTCTATTCTCAAAAAAAATGCTGCCCATGCCTTTTGAATCTTTCATGGTCATGGCCATTCCTCCTGATGAAAAAGCTATTGACTGGACTAGAGCTTGATAGATGTCTCCATTTAGCTGATTGATCTTCTGAGGAAGAACAAGCAGGAATCTGGTCGCAGTTTTGGTCTTGATTTTGATCGCCATGTCCTTCACTTTTGTTCTTAGCTTTACAATTATCCAAATGGTCTGATGCTCTGTCTGCCCTCTTTCATTTTCCCATGGACACAACTTTAGCGCAAAACTTGCGTTGGAATTCAAGGTTAGGCTCTCCCGATATCTTTGCATAACTTGCCCAAGGGCTCTCCCTCTCAAATCCTAGAGGAGGTGGTGTCATTGTGAGCACAGCGAAATACTGATACAGCCAAATATTTTACTTTCTTTACTTTTCGGGCTTAGGAATAAGGCTTGAAAGCAAAGAGTCATGAAAAAATAAAGTGTCCCAGAAATCTTAGAAAACACGGAAATCCCGCCCGTTAATCCCATGGGATGGGATTTTCGTCAGATTGGCGGGATTTGCCCAACCCTGGTTCTTGGCCAGTTGTTCCAGGTCGGAATCCATTTGGGTAGGCGCGGCGGTGTGGTCGGCCATTGATCGAATTTGGCTCCAGTACTTAGCGAGTGGTGAACCATGTATTCTTTCCGAAAGCTTCCATTTCACTGTGCCAAACCACAGACCTGTGTGCCCAACGAGTTGTTTAGGCGGCTACTTCAAACTACAGCTGCATTGGCGATGGCTCAGGCTTGCCAGATCGGAGTGAGTGAGTTATGCCATCCTCTGCAGCAAATTGTGTCAAATATGTTCTCTAGACTTAAAATTGTCATTTTGAACAATTTCTCACCAAGTTATGTCAATCATGTCCTATATTTTCAAAATAGGACAATCTTTTTTGGGATGTCATTATATCCCAGGACCCAATTTGTGATTTTTATTTTGAGAAATATGACATAATTTATGGCCTACTGGCAAACCAGCGATAGTCTGTGGTGGGTTTGAGTATGTTATTTTTTTAAGCCAAATTTTGCGTTAGCACTCAATGTTTTTTATAATGAACAACTGGAGATGTCACATAATTTTATAATATTATTTCATGCTACTGCGATAGTCAATGATATATTAAGGTGACAACGTAATTAAATTTGTCTTGTTTTGAATGTTTGCCTACCAATCAGAAGGCGAGGTCGCAAATCCTCCTTGTGAAATATTGAATTGTGTCTGAATCATTATGCCATGACTACTTACAAAACGATTTAGATTTTCAATGACTCGCCTCCAGAGCTTCAGTTTTTTTCTTTCCAATTTCCTTTGAATACCATTTTCTGTACCCTTTCACAAATCTTTGATGCTGCTAGAGTTGCATTTCTTTTGTCTTTTCTATATCCTCTGAAGCATTTTCCTTTGCTGGTCAGGTTCCGCGTCGTGCCAATCTATTTAGTTGTTGTTTCTATGTGCCCCTTCTTTCTTTTGCTCAATCATATTTAGAGCATTCTAAATACTCAACTGTAGAGTTTCTCGAAGTCCATGATGTATTTGCTCTTAGTCAGTACGGGTTCCGAACGTATTTTAGTACAGTTACCCAACTGATTGAGCATTTAAAGCAGGCCATAAATAGGGACGGGCAAAGAGACAATAAGGTTTAAGAAATAAGCCTCAAAGGTGCAGAAACAGGTGCAGAAAAGACCAAAAAGTGTAACAAAAGGTGGAAATAAAATCGGAAAAGATGGGATATTCCTTTTTTTTCAAAGTAGTACGAATTTGAAAAGTGCCTTCTTGAACAACCTAATTTTGCCTCAATTTTCGACAAATTTGACATAACTTTCTTTGAATTAGGTCAAGAAATGCTTCCCCATGCTTGTTGTTTCTCTTTTCCCAGAATAGATAGATCTGCACCATTAATCTAGTTTCTACATTGATCTAAGAGAAGAAAAGTTGAGATTTTTCCTCCTCAAAAAGAGAAGGATAGTAAGTCTGGAGAAGGTAAGGAAAGCAGTTATGGTGCGTTTTTTTCGGTTTGGTCAATCTTGAAAAGTGTTGGATTCTTATCTTTCCTTGCACCGTGAACGGCGCTCCCAATCCCAACGGATCGAATATTCCCGCGACTTTACCGAGAAGGCCCCTGCTTGTGAATTGGGGTTCCCCTTCTAAGCTCTTTAAGGTGAATGAGGGGGTATCACTGAACAGGTCCCATTTCATACCTTGAATTATTCCATCATTTCCGGCAAGTTCCACCTGTTCCATGTCTTCGTCACACATTGTTTTCTGGATCGCATGGGCGTTTGAAGCCCATTTTGTAAGGTGGAAACTCCCGTTTTTCAAAGTCTGGCTGACCAACATATTGGTCTTGACTGCTGCCTCCATGATGCGATGACTGTTCAGATAGTCATTCATATAGAACCGACTCTTCACTAGGTCGAGAACTTCTGGACTTCCAAACTCTTCCGCCGTTCTCCAGAGCACATGGATAGCTTGGCATGGTGAGGGAGCATCGCCGAACACCACCCCGGTCATCTCGAATATTTCGGGTTCTTCATCCCCATCGCTCCATATAAATCAATGGAAGCGAGCGTCTTCTTTCCTCAGACTCACTTGACTATACATGGCCTCAATGTCAGAAGTGCAGGCTACTTCGTATTCTCTGAAGCCGGTGAGGAGTCGTGCCAAATCATTTTGAAGAGGGGGCCCGGTGAAGAGGCAATCATTGAGAGACTTGCCGAAATACTTGGCCGCCGAATCAAAGACTACCCTTAACTTCCTCATACTCGGGTCCTTTAGACGCCATGATGTGGGATCCATCTTTAACAAGGATGATCAATTTCCTCTTGTTCGGTAATCTTGATGGCAAATCCCTTCTCGATGTATTTCCCAATGGCCTTGGATAGGTCCTCAGCAAAATCCTGATTAAGGGCCATCTTCTTCTTCAAGGCAACAAACCGCTTTCTTGCCATAACAAGATCATTCCTTGGTTTCATTCCATCCTTCCAAAGTAATTCTACTTCATAACCCGGAGAGTTCAACCGCTTCTTGGTCCCATCCTCGACCATCTTAATGGCGTAGGTGTCTTCTAGGGACCAAACCTGATATTGTTTCAAGTGACCTTCGGCTCCGAAACTCTCGGACGATAAGAAAGCCTTTACCATCCTCTCAAGTGAGATGTCCGCTTCATGAAGAAAATTGATTGATTGATCCAAATTCACACCCCAACCGACCATGCTGACCGGTATCCGCCCCCAGACCACCCATCCCAATTTGCATTGGATAGCGTCAGGTTCATTTTCCGCTCCCTTCCTTACTTCCATAGGGACTAAAAGGTCTGAATGGTCTAAGCCATTCAGAATGTTGACGTTTTCTCCACACTCGTTCAATGGGAGGTCCTCAAGATGAGCTATTCTTCCTCGAACGGTTTTCCAAGAAAATGGTCTCAATGTAGGGCAAACCCGAGGAAGGACCATAGCTTCCAGATGAGATTCCCTTCCCCACCCAATGTGACGATCTCGAACCTGACTGACCCCAGAAGTTGATCCACTTGTTTGGAACCGAGATTGAACTTGACCCTTGTTTTGGTAGGTTTTGTATCCCCAATTTAGCAACCAGTGATTCGCTGACAAGTGAGGTGTCCAAGCCTTCATCTACCAATGCATTGGCCACAACCTTTTTCCGCGGTAGATGCATCCAACAGGGAGGACTCCGAGAGATCCAGCTTGTATGGAGTTCAACTGAATTTCTCTCCCATCAGTCGGTAGCGCAGTGTTATCATCACTTGGTCTTGCTTGATGCAACCACGAATGATGTCTTCCTTGGCAGTCATCTTTGCGACATCTCCAATCTTTCTTGTGTGAACACTCCGCAATTTGGTGTCCTTTCTCGAGGCAGAGATAACACAAACGAAACCTCTGTACCCATTCTCTTCTCTTGGCGACGAATGCTTGCTTGAACCGCGCACAAGCTTTCTCCTTATGTCGGCCACGGCAAATTTGACATATTTCCGATTCTGTGAGGGCTTGCACTCCATTGATCTGGGCTCTGATTCGACCTCGGACTCTTCCATAGGCTTCAGGCTTGAAATACCGATCTCTTCTGGCTCTGTCCATGGACCATTCTCCAAAACGTCTAATCCTCTCAGACGGTTTGAGACCCCTGGCTAAATTAACCCAATGAAAAAAGTGTTCTCGGTCCTGTTTGTGTCCCATCAAAAATTGAGGAGTCCGTCTCCTTTGGGAAGCAGTCGAATAACCACTCGTAGGTGACCTTGGATAGAATCAGAAAAGGCAGGAAAGTTATCTGCATCCCCAACCTTGACCCCCGGAAGGTCGCGTAAAGCTTAGAGGTGAGCTTGTCTCAATTCCTGGGCGTCTCCAAACCGCTTATGGAGCACCTTCAGCTCGTCGTGGTAGTCCTCTCTCGAATTGGAAAAGCCGTCAATCACCCTCTGACACTCCGGACTGAGGTTCACTCTCAAAGGCCCATCTTCTCCGCATCCGAACTTCGAGTGTTGTGGACTAACGATTCAAACATTTTTGGCCCAACTCATGAACTCCAGGAGATTACCTCCAAAAACGGGCATTTCACTCCGGATGGAGCTCCTCAACTGGACTGGCCCGTCGGTCCGGACTTCCTCAGGCGCATCTTGGTTCAACCTTATCCAAGTGGCAGGCCCCTTCTCTTCTATTTCATCTTTGGATCGACCTCCCTCTCGAGTAAGGAGATCCTTAAAATCTTGGGCCCGCTCACCCAAATCTAGAGCCTCCAATTGGGTCTCGAGCTTCCGCTTTTCGTGATCGACTTTGACGGCGTTTTCACGGGTTTCTTGAAGCTTAGCTTGAATCACGCGTCGCTCCTCCTCCCTAAATCGAGCTAAATCAGGTTGCACCAAGCCGAACTCCGTGCTCTCCTGCTCAGCCCGACGTTCCATATGGTCTTCAACTTCCGCAATCATGTTGAGCACTCGTCCTTGTTCAGCATTAAAATAGTCTTCTAATCGATCCACCTCTTCTTCATCCTGTTCCAGATCAGCGACTTGGTTCACAATTTCTCAGAGCTCATCCACCAAATTCCTCACAGGGGGCACCTTTAGCTTCAATGCGGTCCTCGACATTGGTGGTTCGTTCGCTCTTGAAATCGGACTAGACGTCTTTTAAGAGCGAGGTGATCGACCTCATTTTGGCCGCCATTCGTTTCTGCAGCTCCTTTATCTTGGGATTGAGTTCCTCTGAAACCTGAGGTTCCTCACGGTCTTTTTCCCCAAAAATTTGGTTAGCTTCCTTATTCGCCATTGCAATCTAGGAAGAAGTGTCACTGAAGAAAAATCCGTCTAAATCTGATCAATCCGGTGTCTATCCATGTACAGAACCCCAGCCGCCGAATGATCCGGCTCGAAGGACCAAAGTTTGGTGCGACTTTCCGGTCCTTGAATTCCGAAAAAAATGTCTACCAACTCGATCTCATCAGAAACGAGCACGTGGCATTGACGTCTCTCCCGGGTAATCCGTAAGCGTTTCACTGGAGACCGCGTCGGGCTCGCTCTGACGGATATCAGGGCCCTGGTGATATTTTGTGGACTGTATTTCCCTCATTTCCTCTTGGGTTCGAACAAATTTAGCACACCTTATTTTTCTTCCTTCATAACCTTAATGGCGTCTTTTATTTCTCTCTTGCTCTTACTTACGATAAACGTTATTCTCCACCGATTAGTTGGCGGTGCTCATTTTTAAATTTGTGACAAAATGTTAGAAAGGTTAGAGAGAGACCTTAAAGGCTATTAATATCGTGTTAGGTTAGGTTGGTTTAGTTTAGGTAAGGTTAGGTTAGGTTTGATAAGGTTAGGTTAAGTTTAAAAAAGTAACACCGCCAACTAATCGGTGGAGGATAACGTTTACCCTGTAACTCACCTTTCCCTTTTTTCAAGTGTATTGGACCAATTCTAGTCATCTCTGCTGTCATATCACTCTAGTCCACTATTTCATCATAAGAACCATTTTATTCTTTTAATCTCGTTGTTAAATATCGTTATACGATGTTTATACAAACAGTTTTAGACATTTTTACACTGAAATGACCAAGAGTCGCAAATAAAGGTTTAATCATAAAATCAGCCCTAAGTTCATGATATCAAAAGAGCACCTATCGTTCATTAGATATGAGAAATATACCTTTCAAAATAAGCACCAAATATTAAAAACCATTAAAATTCTATTTTTTTGCAATCTTGTCCTCTGGTGGCGAGGCCCTCGCCCGTACTCGCCAAAATCGGCCTTTGATGGGGAGGCCCAAGACTGGAAATGCCAAAAGTGGCCTTTTGTGGCGAAGCCCTTTTTTCAGTAAAAAAAAAACCAAAATGATATTTGAACAAGGACTTTCAGTGGAAATATCTTTCAAACACATTGTCATAATCAGCCCTTAATTCATGATATCAAAAGAGAATTTTTCGAATCGTATGTTAGATATGAGAAATAAACCTTCCAAATAAAGCACCATAAAATACAAACCATTGAAATTCTAGTTTTTGCAATCTCGTCCTCTGGTGGCAAGGCCCTCGACCAGAAACGCCAAAACCTGCCTCTGGTGGCGAGGCCCTCTCCCAGAATGAATTTTTAGTGATTAATCAAAATGATGTTTGATGGAAAAAACCTTTCAAAAGCATTATCAAAATCAGGCCTAAATTCATGATACCAAAAGAGGACATATCGTACATTAGATATGAGAAATAAACCTTCCCGATAAAGCACCATATACTCACACCATTAAGATTCTAGCTTTTGCAATCTCGTTCTCTGGTGGCGAGGCCCTCGCCCGTAATAGCCAAAATCGGCCTTTGATGGCGAAGCCCGTACCGGAAGTGCCAAAATTGGCCTCTACATGGCGACGCCCTCTCCCAGAATTTATTTTCAGTTAATAATTTTTCATTGTTTCAGTAAGGAGGACTTTGTTTAATGCTTATAGGCACGGGTGCCAAAGTGATGCTTCAATGAACCCTTTGGGGCTCCCTACCTAAAGATAATCCTTACTTGGTTGGCCTTTAGCCTATCTGACAATTTTTGGGTGCTTTGTAGCCTCTTTCCTAAGTTCAGGTTTAACACATGCTTGATCAATACCGTCACAGCTTTGGGACGGCCATATTGAGTTTTGTCTTACCTTTCAATCTTTGTATGATATTTGGTCTACCAACGAGTTTGAGTTGGCAGACCGAGCTAGACCTTTGTGGTATCCCGGTGTTGAGCATGCTGCTCATGCTCATACGAATGTATTCTAGTTATGTATAAATACCGTACTAGTCAGAAATACAGTCAGTTATCAAGTCCATCCAACTCCTTGTGGGTGATTCTCACCCACAAGTATAGAACATGGCGCAGTCGGTTAACCGGCTGTGGCCCTCTGTTCTCCCGTGAAGCTCTCCCCAGTGTGAGGGGATGGAGCGTATGGATCTCCTCAATTACAAGGATTGAGATTGTGACTCGCCCTGTTGGGATCAAACGTGGAGGCAGTGGGCCAAGCTGGGACGACCTCGCGAACCCCGTGGGACAGCCTCGTAACCCCGTGGGACAGCCTCGTAACCCCGTGGGACGGCCTCGTAACCCCGTGGGACGGCCTCGTAACCCCGTGGGACGGCCTCGTAACCCTTTAGCATGGACCCGTGAGCCCCTTGGGATGGACCCGTGAGCCCCTTGGGATGGACCCGTGAGCCCCTTGGGATGGACCCGTGAGCCCCTTGGGATGGAACGGACGAACATGGACCGGAGCAACATGGACCGGATGAACGTGGACCGGATGGACCCGCAACCCGTACAACTCCCCCCTGTGTGAGGGAGATGTGGTATCCCGGTGTTGAGCATGCTGCTCATGCTCATACGAATGTATTCTAGTCATGTATAAATACCGTACTAGTCAGAAATACAGTCAGTTATCAAGTCCATCCAACTCCTTGTGGGTGAT
>NC_081444.1:6073521-6074960 GCF_007210705.1 Tigriopus californicus
GTGGTGGTTGAGCGGCTTCTCCGGAAACCGAATTGGAACTTGGGAAGGAGATCCCTGTCCTCAGCTAATCCGGAGAAGCGGGCAGTTAGTAGGGTGGACATCATCTTCAAGAAGGGATTCTCTAGGGCAATGGTCCGATAATTGTCTGGAATGTCGTTGGGCACTTTCTTATGGATGAAGATGATGGCTGACTCCATCCACTCTGCTGGTAAGAAGGAAGAATGGAGGGCGAGGCTGAAAAGATGTTGAAGGAGGTGCTGGGCTTGGATCCGGAGAAGTGAAAGTTGGTAAGGAGAAACCCCAGATGTTGATGGGGCTTTACTCTTCATCTTCTTGAAGGCCACGTCCATCTCGAGTTCCGTGAAGGGCTGCAAAAGGGGATGGTGTTTTTCGGGGCAGTTTCCGATGTTGATGCAAACAGTTCTTGACAGTGGAGGAGGAATTTACTCACTGGAATCTGCGAGTTGGTAGCGGGCTTTTTGGCACGTTTGTACAAGCCCGCCATCCTGGACAAAGCCGATGAAGAGAGCAGATTCTCCACTTCCAACTGTTGCGCTGACTCTGCGCTCCTCAGAGACTGGTGATATGCAATTCTTGCTATTTCACATTGCTCCCAAGTCTCTGGTGTTTGGCTAGTTTTGGCACGTCACAATTTTTGGAGCATTTGACCCCTCAGCTCTTGATGGTATGAGCTGAACCAAGAGGTTTTGAGTCGTCCTCTCTGCCTCTGCACCAAAGAGGACTCTTTGAATGCTTGTGAAATGCCTGGGGCCATAGCTTCATTGGTTGCGTTCCTAGTGTTAATGGATAGCTGCAGGACCTCAAGTTGAGCCGCACACTTCTGCACATTGACCACGTACCTCCCATTTCGCGTCACGCCCAGATGATGGAAATTTCTGGGCATCTTGAAGGTGACTGAAATTGGAAAGTGATCAGAAACGGCCAGTGGATGGACGAAACTGGCCGGAGATATATTTCTGATATGAGAATGTGGTCAAGTACAGAGTAGGTGTAGGTTGGGACTCCCGGGTCGGAGCGCAGAGTTATTCTCCATTGGCTCAGGATCTAGGCGAGCGCAGAGAATTCACTCGAGTCAGGACGGATGTTGAAGTCACCACCAATGATGACTTTCTCCGGATTCTTCACCTTCTGAAGGATGGATGTGAGGTCCGAGACGAGATCATCATAGTCCGTGGTTGGCTGATAGTAAATGCTAATGATGGTGAAGCCTTGGGCATCCACGGCTATGTGATGAGGAGAGGACGAGAGAAGAGTTGGCTCAAAGCATTTGGTAATATAGAGCTCCAACCCACAACTGGGCCGACCACGCCCAACAAGCTTCCCGGCATGAACTACGAAGCTCTGTTTACCAGCAAAGCAACTCTCATGTTTCTCCTCGGTGACCCAGGTCTTGGATAAGAAGGTGAGGGCGTGTCCTC
>NC_081444.1:6075040-6134334 GCF_007210705.1 Tigriopus californicus
ATTAGCAAAGAGTATTGACTGATTGTGTTTAGAGCAAATTCTTGCTTTAATCAAGAAAACCTAATTAGCACTTTTCAGCTGTTGTAGTTTGAGACATGTTTAAAGTCATTTTACGTATATTTACATGCCTGATTTTGAGCACATACCATCAATGGTTACGAAAATGATATTAGTCACACATTTTGTTCAATAATTATGCCATTAATTGACATTCAAAATTTCAGCAGGAAAAGTTGAGGCCTTACTTGGCGGAAGGTTTGGTGATCACAAAAAGGGGCGTTTCTTTGCTTTTGTGTCCTTGATCCAGCCAAGTATCCATCCAATCAAAGAGAATTTTAGCGTCCTCGTGGCTCTGAAGATGTTCTGATGGGTTGAAATTGATGGTGGGAATCTGCTGCAAGGCTACTTCAGTAACCCTTTCCAAATGTGGGGATTGGCTTGAACACTTTCAAGTCTCTTAAGCCAAGTTTGAATACTTCATGAATACCATAAATTTAGGGCTGATTTTGACAATGATTTTGTTAGTTAACAAACCATAACAATTGAAGGAGCTGGTGTAGCCGAGCGGTCTAAGGGGTAGCGCAAAAAAGGCAAGAATCCTCTCCCTAGGTGTTATGGGTTCACACCCCGAGGTGAGAAAAAAAACTTTTAAGGAACTGGTACAGCCGAGCGGTCTAATCACATCCCGGCGCCCGATGTAACCCTTCAGTTCGGTCCCATCTTTTGTTGAGAGCAGTCGCACGATTTGTTGCTTCTTGATCTTGAATAAGAATATTATTTGTAGAAAATTGATTCAGAAAAATCTTGACCAAATTTCAAGTAATTTGACGTTTGTTATGAAACTATGGTTCTCACTCTGGGAATGGCCCTCAATCCAAAAGGAGACATACTGTAGCTCTGAGCAACATATTGTTCTTTAAACTCATTTGGATGCTTTTGCAAGAAAAACAATTTATTGGCGTCCAAAGTTCAAGTTGAGATCTAGTCTACTGTACCTTGGTGTTACTCTGTGCCCCTTAAATAATGCCTGCCTTTTATGCAAACTTTCTTATAAGTAGAAATTCAAACTCTACAAAAAGATAACTTATTCATTTTTCAGCAATGCCTGATGTTTTTGTCAAATGTTTGGATTAGGATAAAATCATCAATTGTCCATCCCAGTTATTCTAATATTAATTAAATCAATTAATAAAATGATTTTTGTTGATTTTCCATCTATGCATGTTTTACGCAATATTTCACTGATTTGAAAGACAATTTGATTGTTTTTGATTAATTTGATGTTCATGGGTATTTCATTTATTCTTCTGACTTTCAAAATTAATTCACAATATTTAGTAAATGAACAGAGTTGCATGACAAAGAGATGATTACTTAACTAAAAACACTTAAATTTTCTATGCAGTACGGATAATCTTGTTTTATTGATACTAGAGTTACTGTCTTGATTCAACGCAATGGCCTAAGTTGGCTGTCAGGGGAAAGCCGTGTCGTTTTCTCTCTTTAGAGTCTCTGGCTCGGTCAATGTCAAGGTGGGATCATGTGTAGCTCTTGTTCAGAGCTCATCACAAGGAAATTAACCTCTTTTTGCGGCATTTGATGGTGACGAAAATAACGAGTCTGGAAAAGTTGATTTGGAAAATTGTCTCCCACAATTGAATTGGCGTGGCATCATTCGGCCCATTTATCAGTTGTGTCCGTGTTGCGTTTATGCATTTTTCAATGCATTATACAACGAAACAATCAGATCGACAAGAAAGTGGTCCTCAAGATGAACCATCCCAGAGAGGTGTCATCTACTTGCCATGAAACGGTTGCAATTGTTAAAGCTGATTGTTCCAAGAGCCGAACGTTTGATAAACACTGGCAAACTGGTTTTTCCCCCTTTCTCAAGCTCGTCGATTGGTCGGATAAGTTCCTAATCGCAGGGTCTACAGTTATGTGAGTTGTTTCGTGGATCAAATGTGTTCATGTTTGGATCCAGAATGGTTCCCGTCTCAATGGATAAAGCCGACTAGTTGTTTCATCCACGCTTAACTAACCGTCCCTTGAGGTCGGGTTGGCGTCGAAACATTGATAAGGTACCACAAAGGCAACACTAGACTGCTAACCATGATAAAGCCTCGACAACCATTGACGGTGATGGCTGAGACCAACGGTTGGAAAGGCTTATAAATCGAGGCCAAACATGAGCCACTTGGATATTTGTTCTTTTGTTATTTCCACTCGAATTCCAAGGAGTTATATTATATCATTCTGATGTTACTCAAGATCGAGTTTGCTTAGACTGTTCGACTGAATAGATGGTTGATCAATTGATTAATCAATTGGTTTATTCTTGAATTTGTTGTGCTTCGTGAAAGGATTGAGCCACATATTCCAGATCCCGATCAGTTAATCCGCCCAGATTGGCTCGGCCCGATGGATAAATGTAGACCTTTTTCTCCACGGCTAAAAAGGCACATTGCTTGGGGGTTAATCCAGTATAAGAAAACATGCCGTTTTGTCGAGTAATGTGACTCCACGAGCCGGGACATCCATTCAATTGCTCCAAACGATCTCGCAACTTCCTCCGATTCTCCCTATGGCATGGAAAATGCTCTCAATGAATGGCCCTGAAGGCCTCAATTGACCCATTCGGCGCCTAAAGTGGCCAGAAAAGGCCGGATGACTCACTTGATGCGGCTAGTCATGGATCGAACGGAATCGCGCCATTCGCTTTCCAGTTCTAGAGAGGAGAAGACTTCTCGAGCGATTTTCGCTCCGTAAGCCGCTCCGGGCCCAGTGAGACCAGTCAGACAATTGAAGATGGTGACCTTCAATCTTGGAATGATGGATCTTTAAATAGAAAACCGAGACATGCCCGTCAGCTCGTTTGACGGATTGGAGAATGTTCACCACAGAGGACTCGACTTGGCTAGTGCGAAAAGTGTGAAGAAATTATCTCAAAATATCTCTTACATGGCTTGTGCCAAATATTTACCTGAGACCGCACTCCCGCCATTCCCGAAGTTTTTAAGACCTAGTTAACTTTATTTCGAATCACCCCCCCCCCCCCCCCAATTTCCAAACTCGAAATTAAAACAAAATTGTCATCACCGGGGCCCGGAAAAAAAAATCTTTTTGTGGGCCGAATAATCAAGCAAGAAATGTTACTTTTCAACGGGAAAAAAATCGTGATCGGGAATATATTGTTTAAAAGCAAAAAAGGCACAAAAAGGCAACATCAAACTAATTTTGCAAAATTACCAAAGGTTTCAATACATGATATGATGTCAAAATCTTTGTAATCAAAAGCCCTCAAAATTGTCTCCTAGCTTAGACCCCCAAAACCAATACACTAAACCATGCAGGTTTCTAGAGCAAATTTGGTTCCTTTAAGTGTTTTATCTCAGTTATCTCTCAGGGTGAAGAGACAAGGACTGAAATGCAAATCTTTTTAGATTTGCTTATTTGTGTGTAAGGTATTGGGATTCTAATTATATTTTTAGGAAAAGCTTGAACTTTTGCAAAAAGGCAAGGAAGAGCAATATGAGAACTAGAGAACTTCTACTTTATGGGGAAAAACCAAGAAGATTAGGACAGTGCAGTATTTAAAGAAGGTGCATTAGGTATCTTTTACAGTACATCTTCGAAAGTGTCCATGAGTTTTTTCCTCAACCAGGTTTTAGAGTCAATTGTAATGAATGAAATGGTTTCCACTTTTGAGCCCTCCAGAAAATCCAGGCAAGTCAAAAAAATTACTTGGAGCATTTGTCCATTTTAAACTTGGACTCTCCTGGGGAGAGACGGAAAAATGTGAATTGGTATAGACATTCAAAACTCTCCATGGTCTGGTAGATTTTAACCTGGGGGGTGTTAACTATCCTGTATTTTACTACCTTGAAGAAAAAATGTTCAGAAATTCTAGAGCTACCATGGGAAATGAGTTCTGCGCACCTCCCTTCAGATCTCAGTAGAAACGCATTCGCAGTGTGTTTGTTTACCAACTGGAACCAAATGCCTGTATCAACACGTGAAGAAACAATTGTGAAACAGTTCAAAAACGACCTTTGTAATCTGACCTTTACCATAATGGACTCAATGAGATCATAATCATAAGATATTTTTCTGATTTCCAATACTCCTCTATCACCCTTACTGGTGTTGGAGTGGAACCCTACAAATACAAAAATGCAAATATTTCCCATAACAGGGTTTGAACCCATGACATTTGTGGAGATGATTTTGACCTCATCTGCGTTGCCTCTTAGACTGCTCGCCTATACCACCTAATGGTTTGTTCACTAGCCTTGTATTTAGTAAAAACATTAGGTCGTGAATGAATGTTATTAGCCACCCTGCCGTCTCAAGTCTCCTTCATGGTTTGAAGAGAACTAAAGCATGATATCGGTTGCAGTTCATTTAAAAGGTAATTTTGAAAAATTAAAGTTGTCTTCCCCACGGTATATCATATTTCAAAATGGCAGTGCTGTTAAAATAGAGTTCATGTCTTGCTAAAAAAGTTACACCCCCATCCGTGCATTTGCATGATTATTGTTTCCCATACATGGATTCAGATTCATGTCCTAGAGGTCTTTTCATTTTGATATTCTACCACTCAGTTGGTAGGTAGACTGGCTAAGAATTGACCCAAAATTACATAACGTTGGTTGTTGACCCAGCCTTTGGCTCAACTCTATTTTACTGTGCTCTACTTTAACTTTTCCAAATTACCTTTTAAATGAACTGCAGCCGATATCATGCTCAATCATTTCCAAAACTTCATGTGATGTTATAGCATACCCACAAATACAAAATCTTATAAAGTTACTTCATGATTATCTTGGGTAACTTTGGTTCTCTGCAAACTGGAGACATGAGACAGTAGGTTGACTAAAACTATTGAAACACTACATAATGCGTGCAGTAAAAACAAAGCTAGCGGATTAAAAATCAGGAAAAAGAACTCCTTTAAATAAAAGAAAGCAATATTGAAGTATTCAGCAAATTTTCATTGAATAATTTGATCAGTCAAAATTCCATGGCTCTCAATCAAAGTATCCAATACTTCATGTTATTTATTTGATTTTAGACCCCCCTAAAAGTATCACTCAAAACAGGTTACATTGTATCACATTGTGTTTAATATTGTCCATTTGGTATATTGTAAACCTTTGGAATTTTAAACCTGCCCTGCATTTATGAACAATGTTTTCAAACACAAATGCAGAAAATTGGGCTTTCTCACAAGGTTCAAGTATGAGGAGGCATTCATTATCTGGGATTTTCTAACTTAGAGTCAGTTCCAACCCTAATTAGTTATTGAAGTGCATGGTGGTTAATTGAAAATTTGCCTCTGTTAATGAAAGAAAATGAATGATGAAGTATAGCAATATAGATAATGAATAACGACACTCTCTGGATTAACAGTAGGCTTTTTCTCAACGATGATTTTTTCAAAAAAAATTCTTTAATAAAACGCTACGCCCGGAAGGCCAAAGTACTCGGGGGAAATAATCAATACTAAGCAAGGGCGCTGCACGTACAGGCTTTTGTCAGAGCTCTCTACCTCCGTTTACTTACTTATCGTTTACGATCATAAGAAAACTCGCGACCCTTTCCCCATAAAGCCCCAGGGTTTTGGAGAAGCTTTGATTGATGATCATTTCCATCCCAAGGGAAGCAAAATGTCTCATAGGCCATGCATCCTGATCCAGATCACCCGAGACAAAGCCCTGAAATGGCGAGCAACCAAACATTATGACCAAACATGTTCAGTTTACATATCAGGTTAACTAATCTACAACCTAATCAAAAGTCTGCGGATGGAAGGTGAATGGCATGTGGCCTGTCATGTCAAAGCACCCTCAGACAATGGGTCGCTAACGACGTTGGTTGAAATGGGGGATGGGTCGAATACATACCTGATAACATGAGTCAAAGACAGTCATCAAATCTCGGCTCTGCACAATTTTGGCTATGATCTTCCATTGTTCCTGGGTAGGATCAACTCCCGTGGGATTGTGAGCAGCAGGCTGGAAAATCACAACGGAACCTCGAGGAGCTGCCTCCAAGTCTTGAGTTAGACCCACAAAATCCAGACACTTGTTGGCCTCATCCCAATAACGGTAATGCATGAGCTGGAAGCCGCTTTTCTAAGAGCAAATTATGAATAAACATTACTAAAAGAGAAAGATTCATGCAAGGTAGGGAACCTCCATTCAGAATATTCTCGCAAAGACATTTTTCCATGAATGGAGACGAGCTTAATCATTCATCACTGCAGTGATGTCAGCAACTTTTAAACTAACATGAAACCAAATGGCATATAAAAAGTGCCTCTCAATAAATATCTTATCCCTTTTTTGGTAGAGACATGCCAAAAATGAAAAGACAATTAACCCAAAGTGCTTCACTTTTTTCAATTTCAACTTTGCATCGTTAAATGAAATTCAGGGTGACAATGATGTTGGGCAGTTGCCTCGGGATTGTTTCCAAACCTTAAAAAGCAAAAATACTTCGGGATGTCAATCCTGCTAATGTCAACAATTAATAAGTCTTCATAACGAACAAACTTTAACTTTATCATGGAATACGTTTATGCGTTCACCATCTTACCTCAACGATGCTGTCAATAGTAAGCCACGTGGGATCACTGGCATAAACATAATTGGTGGGCAATATCTGTTTGAGGACTTCAAAAGTCACCCGAAGTCCGCTGCAATTACCAGAGGGTTGGCTGCACACCAACCTTCCTTCCTGAAAAGCTTGGCAATCTTCTCCTAGGGTGATTCGGGCCACCTCCGCGGAGAAACCGGACAATCCATCCGGAGCACTGTAATTATGGTTATCAAGCCCCTTGTTTATTCTTTGAGCCAGTACTTGTTCCACTCGTTTCACAACGGGCAAGACGTAGGGCAGGCTGTTCTCATCACGATAAGCTCCGACTAAAAGATCGACCTTGCGTGGATCTGTATCCTTTACGGCTTTGTCAATGAGTACAATATGAGGCAGAATTGAAACTCTGGGGAGATTATCGAAGGCAGACATGTTGGGATACTGATGCTGAATGCTCGAAGTCAAGTTTGCCCATACATCGTTACGTAAAACAAACGAGTTCCAAGATGCTCTTTTCACATTCCTTTTGAACAACATAGCCCATATACATGCAGACCGTCTTCCAGTTGTCTTCGTACAAATGAGCGGGCCTGTGTCAATTACTTTCTGAATGTAATTGATTGTACGAGTAACTACAATTGCATTGATCTGATTTGAAATGTAATGAATTAATATCACCACGATTTCCTTTCAATTTTGTTCCCTAAAAATCAGTGTCCACTTGTAATTCAATTACTTTTTGCCAACACTTTTGCCGCCTCTTGTACAAATTAAAAGTCATTTGCTACTGTTTTACGAATTTTGTATGTATTTGCTTCAGGCATCCTCAAGGTTTTATTGGAACTAATTTAACATTCTTAGCCATGTTTGCTTTCATTTCAGGGATGACGCCATTGGCGGTTCAACTATTTTCACATTTCAAAAGAAAATATTTTGGAAATGATCTTGGCGTTTGTAGTTGGAAAACGATGCCTTGGCAAACATGGTTCAAAATAGATTTAGCGTCAGTGGCTCTCCAAATATGCTGAAAAACAATGGGACAAAAAAAATTGAGGAGATGCATTTGTCCAGAGCAATGAAAAAAGGTCACAGAAAGGTTGCTTGAAAGGTTTGTTGATATTGAAAGACAGTGTAACGCTGTAGGATAACAATCGACGATCTGAGATAATAATTGAATAGTTTTACTAAAGTATGTTTTTTGTAGTTCTAAAGTGATTCAAATTTGTCATTGAATTTGTTATTCAATGCATTACAATTACTCTGAGTGCGAGTGTGATTAATTGCAAGTACAGGAAATTGTATTTGTAAGCGCAAACGTATCCGAGGTTACTAACGAAACTAACAGTTCTGCAACTTTGTGAGACAGGCTATAATCTCTAAATGGGTTGACAAAAAACTGAAAGTTCTAATTAAAGATGGTCATGGATTTTGTCCAAAATCTGAGTCAATGTTTCTATTGGTGAGTTTCCACTCTAAAAGGCATAAGTATAACAAATAACCCCTATGCACTTCGAAACCTGTCTTGTTTTTTCCAACGACAGAAGAAGTAACAACCGCTTGACATACCTTAAACACCGCCAATCGTAATTTCACGTCATTTCATTTTTTTTCCAAGTTCACACGTTCGGGTGATTGAGAAAACAATGTCATTTTGCCCGTTTAAGTACAGGAAAACTCAAACCATTCAAAGTTCATCTCGGGAAAATAATGAGATATACTCCACCCAGGGCAAAGGGCGGGAGGAAGTGTATAAAGTGGCGCCAGATTGACGTGGGGCATTACGTGAATTGAGACTTTGAACTACATAGAACTAAAGAAAATTGCACAATTGACCAGAAGAGGAAACATCGAGATGGACTTGACAAACGGAACTTGTAAAGACAGGGAGTAGGACAAAAGAAATACGAATAAGATTCTGCTAGATGGCAATTATGAAAAGATAAGAAATTATGTGTTATGGTGATAATGGTAGGGAAATGGAAAGGAGATAATACCGCCCACAGATGAAAACCTCGATCAAAAAAAAAATAGAATAACTCAATCTTAAGTGACCAAGGCGTTCCAAACCTGTGGATGGTCTTACCGCACATTTAAATCGAAGAATCGAGTTGCGATGATAACCATTGACAAGTCCCTAGTTCAACCTCATCTCGAGTATGCACCAGCAATTTGGGCCCCAATGGACTAAAAACATCTTCAAAGGTTGAAAAAATGTCGCGCTTCTCTGCGAGATGTATCTCTGACGTGTAATCTTACGTAAAGGGCATGTGAATTAAAGAACATTTAAGGAAAAATGTGGTCTGGCACCCTGATTTTGGGCATTTTGGGCACTCCCACCATCCGCTCATTGAATTTTCAAAAATCGAATGATTTTGAGTGAGGTGCGTTACACAACCCAACAAAATGCACATGATTGGTGTAATTTGGTGATCGCACTGTCAAATTGGCTCAAGACCACAATGCTATTTGGCTAGGCACGCAGATGAATGAAATAAAAGTCAAAATGCAATGCATGCACAGTGCGGTTTGGCTAGGCATGTTGTCATTGATTTTACTCCATGGAATAATGTCAGTTGTTTATGAACGGGTTCACTGGACAAGCCATATTAAGATAGACTAAAATCGCTCGGGGCCAACAGTATTAAACAAAAGTTTGAACGTTTTCTTATCACTTACGCATTCAAATGCATTCACGGTATGTGCCCAAATCCAAGTATTTGCACAACCTACAGTGAGAGAAGGGGCGTATCATATAGCTTGAATGATGATTTATATAATAGAGACCCAGCGCTAGTCAAGAAATTTAAAAAAAACCTTTGTGGTAAATCTTTCTCCCAGACTTTATAACCTTCTCCCTTCGGACCTAAGGCGACCGTTCACAACTATTGACTCTGTACTCTCCTTCAAAACTCGTTTGAACCAGTATTTGTCCAAATTTCCCGACCAACCTTATGTCCAGGGGCTTCTTAGATCGGCTAATACCAACTCGTTGTTAGATCAAGAATTTTTTTGTTGTTCTTGACCATTCCTGTTACACCTTGTTTTTGTACTACATTCAGATATGACAGTTTTTACTTTGAATGACATTCTTTGTATCGGTTAGAAAAGCCACCAAAAAATGAGGCATATCTCAAAAATACACGTTGAATCTGTTATGAACTACATCGAAGCAATGAAATTGATAAAGAAATATGCTTGCTTTAATCTATTTTCACGGACCATTAAGTTGATAATAAGAATTGGCACTTTTCCATCCTAATGTTTCGAAGCCTCGACAACCTCTCAATTTATTGATCTAGAGTAGATATGTGTGATACTTATGTTGAATGCTCCCCTCATTTCCATATATTGTTTTGAAGAACAAAAAAGGTTCAAGGTGCATGTTTCATGTTTACAGTCGCCTTACAAATGATTCTATGAGTTTGCCTAGATGAGTTTGGTGTAAAAAAAATGTTGCATAAATATTCCACATAAAAGTGCCCATAAATATTGAATTCAGCATTTCAAGTAACAAGGCCTCATGGAAAACAAAGAGAGCAAGGAGCACAAATTTGCAAAGAATAGAGGTGAGTGAGTTGGGGATGAATTGAATTTGTCTAGTTTTTTTGCAATTTGAAGCCACAATAGGACTCTACCAAGTATGAACTGGAGGCCCACGTAAACCTCGAGTCCGGCACAAGGGATTAAAGAAAAAACCTTCAAATAAAATAAATGGATTTGAATTCATTCTTATTAAATGAAGAAGAATAAAATTATCTACTTCTTCTTGAATACGTCAGTTTGTAAAACGAAACAAAATCAATAAAGGAAAATTTTGCTTAGAGTTTCGTGAAAAGCTTAAATCTAAAAAAAGCACAATTAATACTAATAGGTGCACAATGTTTGTTTCCAATTTATGCCAAAAAGGCAAAAACAAATGATGTGTAATTGATGTATTAATTTAAAATGATAGTTAAATCAAACATCAGAAAGAAACAAGCATGCGAATAAGTCAAAACAAACAGTTAAATTTCAAAATAATGTGTTCAAATTTGATTACTATTTGTTGTGGCAATTTCATAAGTCATTGAACACTGATTTTTCCATCATACGACGAAGTCAGTTTTGGTGCGAATCTTTTGACTTGAATGATCTTTTGAGATCATTTGTCTCTATGGCGATCTTATAGTCTCAGATGGGAGAAATGGTCAAAGGGCATTGTGATTGAACATCTATAATTTCGATACAATTGTCACGACACGGGAATTTGAAGATTTTCACACAGCACTTTAGAGTGATCCAGAAAATCGAACCAGGGGGGCATTTCCGGACCGACCAAATTCCATTCACACAACATTCATAGTGAGTTGGATCTGCATTCTTGGTCAAGCGGACATTTGAGGCGACTGGGACACATATTTGATCTAATTGGAATATTCTTCCATATCCTGAAAATAATCAAAGGAGTATCGTACCAATTGTCTAATGAAATCGTTATAAAGTATTCTTTCATTCTTAAGAGGTCCTCTGATGCAAATATATTTCCGGTCGCATCTGGAACGAATAAGCTTTCTATATGAGATTATCTCTATTTTTGGTTCCAAAGCCTCTAAGAAGGAACGGATTAACTCCTGCGAGGTGATATGGCATGAGCTTTTGCCTTGTTTGTTCCTCGGTTGTTTGCCAACGAAGCAGACGACAACTCATTTGCTGTTTTGATCACGTGCTAATCCAAAATGGTACTATTCACACGTATAAAAGAAATAAAGTCACCACCACCCAAAGTACAAAATATGGCGCAGTCGGTTGAATCGGCTGCTGCCCGTTATCCTTCATTGTGGCTCTTCTTGTTGGAGACGATCTAGCATTGCCGCCCTACCTATGTGGGATCGAGCATCTCCCCTATCGTAAGGGATTTAGAGTGTGGACTAGGGGCCATGCAGCTGGCAAGTACCTATGATGGAACGATACGATCCATAGTCCCTTGTTGTGGACCAAGCCTCAGATTGAGGATGGATGCCTCGCATGGAGGCAGTATGCCTCGTAGAAGTGATGTCCAGATACCTCGGAGGAGTGACCCGCATTGCTCGTGACCTAATTGGATCATTACCCCTCCCCCCTGTGTGAGGGAGATGTGTATGGATTGAGCCACGCTTTTTCATTCCGTCAAGGACCTTGACAACTAGATTTCTTCTTTGAGTCTAAAGGTAATTATGGCTCTACCCGGTGCGTCAGAAAGAACAACACTGGTCGCTCTTCTTGTTCTATATCCTGAAATAAATGAGTTAGCGAGACAAAGCAGAAAATGTATGGACAGATGTGGGTTAGACAGAAAGAAAATGACAAAAAATAAAACTTCAAAACCTGATTTTAACGACGGCAAGTGTCAAATCAGGAAGCCTTTGCTGTCCTCCTCAGCGCCGACCTATCTGCATCTGAGGTTTTTAAGATCACTGGGATAAGGTGGAGTGCATTTTTGGCATGAAAAAGCTTGGGAAAGATGATTTTTGATTTGAATAATGGTTTGTTGTGGACTTTTATAGACTTTTTGATTCATACAAGGAGTGAAAAACGTCAAGAAGGAAATCCAGAATGACATTTATGGGTGGTGGTGGGTCAGATCAAAATGTTTAAGTTTTCCGTTCAACAAATCATCAAATTCGTCAGCTGGTCAAGTGTTAGGAAGAGGGAAAGCCTCTAACTGATGAGTACATGTGAAGCACTCATATTGTGTGCTCTAAGGTTATCCTATTCACAATTAAAGGCTTGGATGTTGGCACAAACACCGCTCATTCAGACCAAAAGACATTTAGATCAAGCTGAAAACCAGTTTCCAACCCTTCGAATTTCAAGAAAATCGGTTTTTAAGCCCCAGAAAAGAGCGGGAATAAAGCTGGGTCAATATATCTTTAGGATTGTATCCAAACATTCTACCCTAACGACTTTATTTGGGATCCTAGAACCCATCAAAGGAGTCATCCAACCCTGTCTGGTATGAAAAAGAATTCCGTTTCTCTGCGGCCAATTTCATGGATATAATGACAATTATAATTGTAAATTACAAGCTAGAAGTGGGGGAGGACCAAGGCAGAGTGTTTCTTTTCAAATAAGACAGGATCCTGGTCCTCACAACTAACAAAACAAAGGCCTATTCCAAGGCCTTGCATGAACCATTTTTGATCAATGACCAAAATTCTAATATTGCGCTTTATCAAGCAGTGTTATATTACTCAATTTCTCCGAGAATTACAGCCAAAGACTGCAAAACAAAATTCTGCTCCCAAAAAGCCTTGATGGTCACACTCATCCACACCTGTAAGGACTGGCTTCAACTCCCTATTCAGCCTCAACAATTGCTCTGTGTTCCGTCATCATCTGAAGACATAAATGAACGCCAAGAGCAGGGCTGATTTATAGCTTAAGTTGAATAATTTCACAAGAGCTTGCAAATGAAATTTCGACTCAATCGGTTCATTATGGACAGAGATATGACCCTTTGAAACTTTTGGTCCTAAAACCTTGTTCTTTTTGACGTATCCGGTATGTAGCACTTAAACAAATGTTCCAGACAAAGTACAAATACTGTCTAATTTCGGGAGATGTTTTGATAATGACAAGTTTGCAATTGAACATTTCATTTCCATTTACAAAGGCTGGAAACTTGCAATAACTTTAGATACGATAAAACAGATGGCATTCCTCCCGAAAATTTATGAGGCATTTTAACCTTCTTGGCCTTGAACTTGAACGACGGCCATTGAATAAAGGACCTGAAATCAGTTGAATCTCGCATTTTGAGCGTTATGACGGGTTTAAGGGTTCCAATTTTTTCCACCCCGGTAAGTTTCCAGATCTCAAGCTTACGATAACTTCCAGAATTCAAGAAACATGGTGTCCACGACGGTGTCTTGTATGATGTATGTAAGAGTGCACATCATTAATTCGATATGTTCATCCCTCTCCCCTATGGAGTGGTGGAAGTTTTCCTTCGTGAACCTCATCTAACAGATGTAAAACCCTCACCTACTCGTACCTTGACAGAAGATGTTGAGGTTATTCTTGGGACGGATTTATGCAGTGTTGCTTACCCCACAAGAAATGAGATCGTTTAACTTCCTTGTCTCCACCCACGGTTGAGTTAACTAGACTTGGTTGGGTTTTGATGGGCAGAAATTTCGCCAATTGTAAATAATATTTACCACGTCACCTAAACTATCGTGCCAGTGTTGACATGGAAAAGGATAATCTCCATACTTTAGCCGAAAAGTTTTGCTCAGTTCAGACACCTGAATCAAAAGGTCTAAAGTGGACCAAACAAAAACGATTGGGATATGATCAAATCAGGATCACTCATAGTCACGTTGAGAACAGACTTGAGCCTTTGAGGCAAATATTCCATGGAAGGAAGAAACAACACCAAAATTACCTTACAATCGATATGCTGTTATTCAAAGACAAGCTAAAACTTTCCATCCCAACTACTTGAAAAGAAAGGGCTGCACTTACTCTGAAATTGTTCGTGGAAAAATCCTACACTAGGGAATTTTATGATTGATCAGAAAACTCGTTTAATTTACCTTTTCCCCATTTGTATTAAATAGAACGAGAGCAACCACACAAGTACGGCTAGTTTTTGATGCTGCAACTAAACGTAGTGGTATATCCTTAAATTCAGAGATCCTGGACACCCCAAACTTGATTCCAAATTCTCTTCATTCCATCTTGGGCTTTCGTTTAAGAAAATCGGCAATTGTTGGTGCAATTTCCCAAATGATTAATCGGATTTTACTGTCACCAGAAGATAGAGCTTCTCATCATCGTTTTATAATGATCTTGAGGTCTGTAACAAGTTAAGGATTTTGAATTACGAATTGTCCAATTGCTTGGTGTCAAATCAGTTCCAAAGATTTCTAAAAAAAAAAAACTGGTTGATTTGTCCTTGGACTCATCTTTGCCAACAGGTAAAATACTAGGTTTACAGGGCAATTTAGCTTGGAGAAAAAGGAGATACTAAGACCAAGATTATACTGCCTCTTCAGTCACATCTTGCTTTCCTGTGTGCGCTCATTGCATTGCTGGTCCCGTTCGATTGGAGACAAAAACGTTTTGTAACTCCTGACTGCTAGATGACAGGGCAAAAACATCGAGATAAAGCGCCCTCAGTGCAAGATTATCGTTATTTCTTTTCATTTTGATCATATGTACGTATGAATATTCAAATAGCCTTTTCATAACCTTTTTAAAGCGCTATCTTGAGTTTGCCTCTCTTTTTCATCCGTTTCATAGGAGGCTTTGTAAATTACGTTTCTTTGACAGTTTTAGCTAATAATCGATCATCCCCCATAACTAATCTTGACGACCTGCCTTATTCGGTTCCGACCTTGGCCTTTGCCCTATTTCGAACACTCTCGGCACTATAATCCTAACAAACGAATGACAAAGGACATCATAAAACAGACTCACGCTTTTTGTTACACGGAGCTCGATGTTGGCGACATATTTTGCGAGGCTTCTGGGATTTGCTAGGGGTGTTTTTGGAAGTCGTAGAAGTAGAGATATGGTAGTCGTCGTCGTTATTGGTGGTGGTAGTCGTGGTGATATTTGGATGGACAAGATGTTGGTCATCTTCTGAGGTAGCAATAAGAAAGAGCCTGGAAAAGTTTTCGATGGAAGAATGGAAGTCCAACGCAAAACTTACCATTGTTCCCAGTCGGATGGGTCATTTGACGAAAAATGCTAGTAGCGTTTTTTACCCTTTCCAACGCACTTCTTCCTAACTAGAAAAGAAAGGTACAAGTAAGGAAAGGCCAAAGACCAAAGATCAAAAGTGCAAATATGAGGAATGAGAAACTCTCGAACGTGATTCCACATTCACTTTCAATGTGTCTTGGTTAACAACACCTCTTACCGTAGTGGGAAGATGATCCCTTAGAAGGTCGTAACTTTCGTCCACAAAGTCATTATATAGTTCTTCGTAATAAGCGAAAGTGGTTTGATTAGGGGTCACCATTCCCAGAGTACTTTCATCTTCTTTCTCTGCACCTGTCGTCTTAATCTTTAATGTTTCTTTGGTCAATTCCAAGGGTTCTACCGTTGAAGGTAGCGTTTCAGAGCGGCTCTTCAGGGGAATTCCTTTATGAAGTGCGGTCAAACTATGCTTCTCAGATGAATCATACGAGGAATCCATCGCATCCTCCTTAGCGCTATGGTAGTAATACTCTTCTTCGGCTGATTCTTGACCATCAGTGAGGAATGGAATGTCTTGGTTTGGGTCAAAAATCATTCCCAGATTCAAGGCTGGGACTGTGGTCCTTAAGGGACCACTCCGATGCACTTTATCAATGCTCAAGGTTCCATTATTTCTTGACAAAGGTGTGGTTCGTACTTGAGAGAAGAAGGCCAGGACCTTGGTTTGAATTGAATCCATGGAGGAATCAATCGAGAACGATAAGGAGCCCCTTAGCTCGGGATAGAGTTCCACCACCTTGTTCCAAAATAATTTGTTTAAGAGTCGAGTTCTGATATGAGGGTCCAAATTCCTGACCAAGACCTCATTCATCAGCATCAAAATCCTCTCTTGAACTTGATCCAAAATCTCTCCAACCTTTAGATGCCTGTGACCTTTGTCGATAGGCTGATATGAGTCGTATAATTCTTGGAAGGCTCTCATTTTGGTCTCGAGGATATCTAAGGAAAGCAAGTACTTGACAACAATGGTCAGTGGCACGTGTAAGTGGATCATGTCCGAGGTAACACGCTTCACTCCGGGATTAAGGTGGGGCGTGAGGCTCGAGAGGAGCACGTCCAATATTTGAATAGAGCTCAAGTTGTAATCGAACGACCACTCCAAGATGAACCGGATATGCGTGGTGAGGCCCTTCTCTGGCCCAGAGGGAAATGTGGAGGCGTTGAAAAGGGCCATTTCCCGTTTTATGGCCACCATGGACTCGTCGGTGGTATTAGGCAAGTCTTGGGCTCGCTTCAATATGGCGGATATCCGGTTGACATTCGTCATCCTGGCTGGTTTAGAGGGTTTCTTCGTTTCAATCTCTTGCACAAAACTAGGCCAATCGCCGATGATGAATTGCTAAGAATTTACAAGGAATACTCGATCTAGTGGCAAAAGAGTCAAGAACCAAAATCCGTTCGACGTGGATTTTTTAGAACTAGAGTACATATTTTTTCTTCTGTCAATGAATATTTCTTTCATTTATCGAGTATTCCTTGGAACGTACTCTGGACTTCAATCGGTTTGAAGTGGATGGAGAAACGACCGAAAAGGTCAAGAACTTGCTCAGCTCAACATCAAACAAAGGCTTTAGGGTGGGCTCGAGATCCAGGCCCAGAAATGCCGAAACGAAGGCCTTAATGGTGGTGGCCATTTCGATCTCGGAGAGAATCGATGAAGCCGATAAGGCACGATGGATTTTCCTGAATGGAATTTCCGTTCGGCCCAAGCCTTGCAGTCCTGAGTAGAAGTCGCCACTTTTCATGGCGGAATAACTCGATATCAAATCGTGGAGAGGTCCAGGTTTCACTCTGGATAAAATAACATCCACGATTTGTTCCCGACCCAAACTGAAACTTCGAATAACACTCCCGAGGCGAGATAATAGACCTGCCAAATGGTCGAGTTGCAAGAAATTGATGCTTTTAGGGGCTCCTTTCAAGGCCTTTTGGATCGCTTCCCTCGATGGAACTTGGATGCTTTGGAACGTTTTGAAACGAGACTGTGTTGGAAATGTTTTGATCCCACCATAACCGTCATACATGTTTATCATGGGCTCACGGACACGTTGGGCCCTGGGCTCTACTTTGGACCGAGGCCCTAAGGCCTTCATCATAATGTTGTAATTGGAGCGATGTTGATGAACCTTGGTTGTGGAAATTGTGGTGTCTTTAGGGCTCTTGGTGTTTGCACCAATGCGGTCATCATTGCTGGAGGAGGTATGCAGTTGACTGGTGCTGGTTCCAAGTGCAATGAATAAGAGGAAAAAAGGCAAAATATTGAATAATGACTGGGAATATTTTGGCGTTCGAGTGAACATTGGAAAAGTGAGTTTTAAGTCGAGAGTTGTCGGAAATCCAACATGCTGATTATGCGATCCAGTTTTGACATGATTTATGACTTGTTAACATGAAGTTACTCGGAAGTTCTGTTTGAGATCACGTAACAAGGACACCGCTTTGTTAATTTTGTTCAATTAGTGATTAGCTTGAGTTTGTTCCAAGTCCGCGAATTGTCAAGTCTCATTATCCTATTGAATCATTTATAAGTGGAAAGAAAGCGGAAAGGGCAAACCAATTATCACGCAACCTTGGCAAGTTCGTTTTTTTGTGACTTTCAAATGTGCTCTTTGACAGTCGTTTAAAAGGACTAGCGTCGAATTTCAGCGTCTCTACAAAAACATATTGGTTTCAAATATCCTAGAAATTCAGTGTCTCAAGTGTGAAGTACATACATTAAGATAACTTCAAAACCAAAATAGTTCAACTTTCCTTGTTGTTGGATCAATAATGTTCTCGTCGTGCAACACCCATCCAAAATGGCTTCACGTCCACAACAAACAGACAACTCGAGAACCAGCTTGATCTTTTCCGCTAGAGGTCCAATCCCTATTCAACTGGGTAAGCTAATAAGTCCATGCATGCATCAAGAGACAAATATTCATGCAGGATCTTCTCTTCCAAGACGAGCACCCTTCAAACGAATGGTCGAGTGGAGCCTTGGTCTTGGATTTGGCCTTCACTCAACCTGAATCGGTGAGCGAGATTCGATTCCGGAACTTTTACACGGCAAAATTCACCCTTTTACTGCGGTTCGATGATTCCGTTCAAACGGTTCCGAAAAGGGAACATCTGGCTTGGGCGGCAGCTGCGGTATGAATTCTTTAACTTAATGGTCGACCTAATCGAGCTTACAATACAATGTGAAAAGCCAGAGTGTATGTTGTTTTTGAAAACGAAGGGAAAGGTCAAGAGTTGTTTTGGAGATGACAAGTCAGCAAACTTTTGACCGTTATTAATCTAGAGCAACTTATTTGAAGAGGTCTTAATCTGATGTTGCAACTCCCTTTCACAAAAGTAAGAAGAGTTAAAAACGTGAATAAAGACGCAAAATTCTGGAGTTGGTCAAAATCGAAGAAGATACAATTTTTGTTACTTTTCTACACTACCAAACTTTTAATGCCATAACAGAGGAGTTTTCAATTCATTCTAAAATCCCTTTGACTTCTTCACCTACATTCACTACCCAAAGATAATATCAGACCTCGATCTAAAAAGTTGCTGAAAACAACCAAAATTATTTTAAGCTACAGATCGCTAATCACATGTCTATCAAGAGTCAAAAAAGGTATTGTAAACTGCAATTCTTTCAAGGGCATCTCAATGTCATTATAAGTTTATTTCAGAACTTGCACGAAAGTTTGCTTACGAATGTCTTCATTCATAGTAACTACGTTCACAAACTTGGCTGGCAAAAACGGGTGCCGCAGTTTTTCAAGGTGCGACACTTTTTTCTGATCTTCAGTGTATCTTCTGACGAATTATTTTTGGATTCGGCTATTTTTCAATTTTCTCCGTCAAAATATCAATTAAAATTTAGATCAAGGATGAAAAATTATTGAAATTTAAGGCAATATCTTTCATTACTTACATATCTTACGGCATGTGTTATGTCAGAACCAGTTGGAAGTGTCCGTCTTTTGAAAATTTCTACCCTTTTCATTATCACAATAGCAAAAAAAAAAATCCTGTGAAAATGGAACCCACAAAGCCAACTAAATATTCATTTGGATTAAGTTGGATAACCGGAATTCCTAATTATAACCCTAACAGGGTTTCCTGTTTAAGGTTGTGAACGTTCAGCACTCCCCTTAGTTCCCAAACAGAGACGCATATCGGCACCTTGAAACTTGGATAAGTCCGCGGTATAAATGTACGTTTGTAATGGGTATGCATCCACCTGGAATTTTTCAATTTGAGCCACTATGAAATGAATGCGTGTCACAGAAACACTTGCAAGTTTTGGAATTTGGCATAACTCGTCATGGTTACCATTTCATATCTTTCAAGTTGTTATTTTTAGACTTTGTTATGAAATACGTACCGAGTTTTTATAGTGACTTGTTTGGCTAGTAAAACCTTTTAATTGTTACTGGGAACGTTATCCCCAACAGTAGATCTGCTTGTTACAACAGTTTTAATATCATGATACAGCCTTCAATTGGCAGCTCTGAACGAACAAAGCATCCATGTCTAACCTAACCTAACGAAATCAGGTCAACCATGATGTTTAACCTGCTGCAGTACATAAACATTTAGTCTCAATGTTTAACCAACCCTCTTCCAGAGTCTCAGTTTGGCTCGACTGCGAGGCGTTAACTCAACTGAAGGCATCAAAATTGGTAGAAATTGTAAGTTCTCAGACGTCAGACGTTTTCCACACTTTCTTCCCACGCCTCCAGTCTTGATCAGAACTGACATCCTTTCTTCATTTCCAGTAACAAGCTCAAAATCGCTTTCGGATTGGGTGGTGAGTTTACAAAGCAAAGTGCTAATGCCTGATCCCCATTCGGAATTGGGATCCCAGGATGTTGGAGTCGTGCCCTCATCAGAGAGTCTAGCCCCGTGGCATGACATTACGGCCATGAGGTTTCTTTTAAGGCAACCCAGTCCCAATTGGAAGACATTCAACTTGGAAGACATCATGGTGAGTGCATAGTCCAACCATCCTGTAGTCATTTTTGATCTTATCGTTGAGGATGGTTTTTGCATTTTTATTTTCCAGGTGTTTCGATATCCATTAGGAAACGCCAAAGGGCTTTCATTGCGTTCCCCCACGTTAGGAACTGTTCCCGAAAGAGAGGCTAACGACCAAGAGTGTCGGCCCAAATCCGAGCTGGAAAGTTTAATTCAACAAACCCAATCGCTTTTAATGGAATCGCTTCGAATCCATAATGGTGAGATTCGGAACAACGAGAATCCTGGCCATTCGGTGTATGAAATTATGTCGCTTCAATTGGGCCAATAAAATCGTTAAATATGACAATAATCCTTGAGTGACGGTTTGTTGGTAATATTTAGAGGTAAATCATCCAAAATCCGGTGTCAAGATGTGAATCCCCCTTTCTCATGGGGTTCTAACGTACCTGTAGGAAAATTAATTCCAGCAACAGCTTCTCTCGGCTAAATAATATTTTTCAATGTCATTCAGGCATTTACATTGAGAGGTACTAGGTTCGAGTAAGATTTTGCTATTTATTGCGTAAATCTTCAACAAGACAGAGTTAGCTCAGTCATTACTTCTTGATCTAAGAATAAGGCGATTTGAGGTGAAGAAAGAACAAGAAATAAGCATAAGCACAGAATTGCCAAACCATTTAAAGTTCACTGGTGTCAAACAAGGCTCACACAAAAACTGTTGGTAATTCTCATATGGCTTTAGAGCCAATGGGATTACCCTATAAATTTGGAGCTTTGTGCTTACCAAAATTTGTGCATCCAGAGTTAAAACAAGCCTAAAAGAATTTCTAGCTAGTATCATCTGGCTCATTTTCAACATGAATGAATGTTCATCTTGGATTTGCAAACGTTTGGATAGCAAAAGATTTCCTTCGTACAATTTACTTTTCCTCATTCCAATGCCGTGTTCCTTGTCACTTGTTCGGAAACGCCCCAACATTGAGATTCACACATTTCCTGATAGTCTCCCATGACATGCTAGATCGTGTTTGGTCAGTCAGAACAACAAAGACATCGAATTACGAGCGTATTAGTTGACATATCCAGTAATTTACGTAAGCAAAACATTGTTTCACTGGAGGCCAGATAAACCGAATATGATGACGCGAACTCAAAACCGCCCATCTTTGCATTCAGCTCAAATTGAACTGTTGCCAATTTGGCAATTCGAAGGTCAGATTTGATGAGTCTGGCAGCATTTACTAGACTTTACATCCAGAACGGTTTTGGAGGACGGGGCCCCATTAGAAGACACAAGAAAAATTCATGGGAGCGATTTGCCATAGCAAAAATGCACGCCTTTGCCTCTTTTTCATGATTTCCATGAAACCGTAAGACCTTACAGTCTCGAAATCTACTCATTTTGATTCCAAATTCGTGTATATTAAAAAAAGATTCGTTTGACAATATTTTTTGATGAAAAAAAATGCCTGTCGTTGGGTCATACATTCGCCGATCCTTCGTTCAAACCTGAAGGAAATTTGCCCAAAATCACCCTATTTAGCTTGAACAACAGAAGCACGGCCCAAATTGAAAGTAAGAATATCAAAATAAGCAAGTCCCATAGCACCCCGGTGCCTGAATGACATTCCCTATAGTCTGAACTAAAGATAGAGTTTTTGGCATATTTCCATCACGCTGCGAAGACGCATCGGCGAATATACGACCCAACTTAACTTCATGCAGCTTCTAATTGCATGATTCAAGTTCAAAGAGGTTCTCGACGCATGGTTCACATAGGCATGTACTTATATGTCTATGACATGGGATATATTGTTGAGCGGATGTTTACACATGCAGTAAACAGGAAAATATAGGGAGCGAAATGTCGAAGGAATCCCAACAGCTTTATCGGGAGGTTCGAGGAGGGCATTACTAATTATTGCGTAAATCTCAAACAAGCCAGAGATAAACAAGTCTATGGGACATTGAAGTAGGTAAGGAAGATGAGTTCCAATTCATTTATATATGAGAGGAATGCTTCATGTGGCATTGCAATTTAATGAACTGTCACAGTATTACCCATTAACGTGCTGGAAATATACTATTTAGCCGTAAAAAGCTGTTGTTGGACTTCATTTTCCAACAGGTACGTTAGAATTCAAGCGACCCGGACGAGAAAGGGGGGGATTCACATCTTGACAACGGATTTTGAACGGCACCTAACCTTTTGCTACCTCACTTAACCTAAACTTTTGGCTGCAAGGGCCCAAAGATACCTGTGCCCACATCAGTGCACGTTCAACCATAGAGGAAGCAACTGCTAGGGAGTGCTATGAGACCTAGCCAAGCGGACTAGTTTTCAGAGCGAATGAGTATAGTTTCTGATTGTAGAGGCGCTGCCTGCTTTCCATCAGCTAGAGTTGCACTGTCCACTGGTTAGCGATTCAGCTGCAGTAAAGAACCACAACAAACTCGGTTTTTACTCTTCTGTGTAACTTCTTCTATCATTCAACGACCTTGCTTTTCAGGTCCCCTAAAATCAATAATTACCGATTTTTTTAATTTTTAGTCTTTTGAAAACTTAGAAAAGTTTTGCATCTTGGCTTTTAAGTACTTCTATTGTATTAGAAATTACCCAATTGAACACCCAAAATTTGTGCTGACATCATCAAACAGCTGCTACTTAAAGGAGTCAATGAGAAAAGTAATCAAGAGATTGATTGCCTTAAATGCTTTCATTTTTCTGAGATAACTGTCTTCAGATACTTAATTTCCAGGCCCTTGGAGCCAACAAAAATGCTTATTTCACGTGCAAATGCTGATTTTAATCCATTTATCTATAGCTCAAAGTCCGCTTCCGTTACACCATGCTTGGGCTGAATGAAAGATACTCTCTCTGCTGTACTGTAGATTTCACACCCAAGTTATTGCATGAGTCGATGAGCAAGAAAGAGGCAAAATGTTGTCGCACACTTGTTCAAGACAAGTTAAGCACGTTTGACTTCTTCGACTTTTCTCTCCATGGCCATGGACGGTTAATTCAATTTAGTCTAAGGCCACTGCTCGCTTGCAAGAGAAAGAACCTGGGATCTTGAGTCTTGATCGTGATCTCCGCCATTTCCACTTGTTCCAATAATCCGATTCCATTCAAAATGACAAGATCCTCACATTTGAACGCGGAATCCCAGGCAGAGTTGACTCGGATTGTCCGACGGATTTGCCAAAAGGGAAAGGGCATTCTGGCCGCTGATGAAACGCCCATGGCCATGGAAGATCGATTCCAGAATCTCAATATCACCAACTCCGATGAGGTAATAATGTAGATAAAATCTAATCTCTAAGAGCCAGATTTCCTACAACACACCCGTTAAGGCCTAGGCCTAAGCTTATCAATGTTGGGTTGAAAGACAATTCAATGGATGTTATGGCACGTATTCGCCGAAAGGTGAGATGCCATTTCCTCTCTCAATATAGGAAGGATTTGGAATACGGATGCAATTAATTTTTTTAAGATGGAATACGTACATTTTACGTGAACAGGATGAACTTTCAGTAGAATGTGTTTGGGTGGGTTTAGGGGAGATGTTTTGTCAAAAGTCAGTGTACAGTAGAGACCGTATCTACGTTTTTACTGACTGCTACCGTCCTTGTCATTCTTTGACCTTGCAAAAATAAACAGTATCAAACCTTTCTTGATTCAAAGAAAATTCAATTTGCCTAAATGTGAACAGAGATTGAAAATAAGACGGAATTTGTTTTTGGCTGGATAGCCAAGTCACTCAAGTATTTGTGATCCTGGAAGACCTCTTATTTCAAACAAAATTGGCTGCAAACGCCTACGGAAAGGAACGACTTAAGTGGGGTCTTAGATCCGGATTTTTCTTCTCCCTTCCCAATCCTTTTCTCGGCTAGAATGGTAACGAATTCGTTCCTACATTTACTCTCTGTGCTGTCGTTTTACAATTATCCGTGTCAAGTAGGTGGGCCCATGGAAGGGCCCATCATTGCTCCATGGTTGGAGGCCAACAAGGTCTCTTTGAGCCTTTGAGCCGTCAGTTGATGACGTCATTCAATTTCACTTCATTACAAACCTATTGAGTGAACGGCAAGAAAGGGTGAAAGGGGCCATTTCAAGTTGTTCCGTTTTTTCTTGCCCTGCTTTCAGAATCGACGTCTGTACCGACAACTCCTTTTCACTACACCCAAAAGTGAGATTTCCTCGCTTTCAGCAGTCATTCTGCAGCATGAAACGGTCTATCAGAAATTGGACGATGGGCGAGATTTCATTCAAGCAGTGAATGACATTGGAATCGTGCCTGGGATCACTTTGGACAAGGGATGGCGGGCCATCCCCGGACATCCGGGAGAAGTCTTCACTCAAGTGAGTATGCCTATAGGTTGAAAGAACAATGACGTTCTGCCAAATTGACCATGGAGACTTTGAAACGCCACTAAGTATTTAAGAAAATCGGAGAGGTAAATCATTCATATTGAGCAAGCGATATGAATATATTTGATAGATTTCTGTGTTAGCGGTATGACAAACCCAGCTTTTCTCGATTTCATTATTTTTTCTCATTAGTGGGTGCTAGGGTTGTAGTTATGAGCCTCGCCAAGCCACCATTTCGTCCAATTTTCCAGATAGACAGTGTCACGTTTGGTATGAAAATTAATTCTCCGTTTGTGGTTGTGGATTTAGGGTCAAAAACTTTCATAGGGTGGTGGGGTGGAGAATCGAACCCTGGAGTTGTCATGCTGTTAGGCTGCGCTCACCACTGCGCCACAGCTCCCTTTATATACTCATGTTTCAAATGTTCCCATATGTAGGACACTTTTTGGGGTTGTTCTACATGAAATCAAATGGTTCTTAAATCAGTATAGGTTTTTACTCCATAAAATATCTGATACTGACCAATCACCTCAAATAATTCGAATTTATGAATAATATGTACAATTACAGAGTTTTCTAAGTGGAGTGTAAAGGGTTTCCCATTCACAAGTTAGAATTGGGTGGATTGTATCGTTTGGATTTAAGTTAATAATAATTACTTTGAGCCTTAATCGGCGTATTAGATGTTTCTTTGGCAAAACTAGTTGGTACTCAAAGTGACGAAGCGGATCAAAGGTATCGTGAATTAAGATTTTATTTGCAATATTGGATGTTTGATGCTCGTACATAGTAGAAGTACCATTACCAGGATTCAATTGATGCCGTGTGATCCTAATGATGTTTGGGTTGCTTAGTGGTCATTAATCAACGCATTCAACATGACTAATTTGTTTCATGAGAATTTCTCACCATGTGCAGTACTTGTACTGTCCTTTTTTCAAAGAAATTTACCATTCATCGGTCTCAATGCTAATCGTTCAGAAAAGAACGCTTCAGAGTTCTCAGTCATCCATCTCTTAAAAAAGTCCTTCATCAATTGCTTAGTTGGTTATATTACTAGATAACTTCATAACTTACTTTTCGTAATCTTGAATTACGACACATTAGTTTAATTTGTTTTTTATCATTCATAGCTGATGTAAGGTATGAGATCATTTTTAAGCTTACATCAGGTTCCTAGAACACCATTATTTCCAAAGTTCATTCATTGTCGTCATGTTTTGGATCCACTTGCCATCCCTCATCCTTCACAGACTCACACCACATAGTTATTCTTCCAAACAAAACACATCTTTTGATTGATAGGGTTTGGATGATTTGGATGCCCGTTGCAAAACGTACAAAAGCCTAGGTCTTCATTTTGCCAAATGGAGAATGGCCATCACCATTCAAGGTGAGACTGTCCCTTCAAAAACCATGATCGATGAAGGCGTCCGATCCTTGGCCTTGTACGCTCTCATCTGCCAAACCAATGGCATTGTTCCAATCGTGGAACCGGACATCAGCCGGATCGGGGATCATTCTTGGCAACGCCAACAAGAGGTCTTCGAGTTGGTGAACAACAAGCTCTACGAAGTGCTCAAGGACTACGGGGTTTTCATCGAAGGGACCATCCTCAAGTGCAGCATGGTCACGGCGGGCAAGACCAACGCCCAAGGGGCTACTCCTCAACAGGTGGGTGGGGTTCATTGAAGCGGAACATGCGAGCGTGGATGGTAAAAAGAGTCGTATTTTCTCTTGAAGAGAGGGAGTGGCTTTAACGAAGATTGAGAGCAATCAATTTGGAGGTCATGGAGCCGAGTTGGCACTGAGAACTGGCTTTCAAATCAGCAGTGTCCCAAATATTATACGGCTGGATTTTGCCAATTGAAGAGCTTGACCTGGTCTCATAATTCGACGTTGCTACCCAATAGGAGTTCCACTTATTGAGCTGAACCAGCACAGGGATGCACAGGCATCTTGTAGCGGGCCAATTAGAGGCCGCTCTTTGAATTGACTGTGTAAGCAGTTTGGGAGAAAAAATTAATACCTACGATTAAAATCAAATGTACAAAAGACAAAACCAGATGGCTTGACTACGTACTAGTGCAAATAGTTCACGAGAGACCATGTTTACTGATACTGTAAGCTGAATTTGTAAGGAAAATGCCAAAGCTTGAGGCCAAGTTGATAAGTTTCTTGGTAATCCTGGTATTTTAAAGGTCAAATTTATTGCAACCATAGCGGAACTGCTATGGTATGTATGTTCGAAAAACACTCAAGCAGATTTTGCTCCAAGGTACAAAAACAAAACAAGCCCGTGCACGATTAACATGCTCCTTTGATTTGCTTTGTCCAGACATTAAACCCTTTTTTGGCATTTATAACTGAGTTCCACCGAACATACAGCACCCTCTCGCTCTCTGATCTGTTTGCCAATAGCCATTAGTTGTTGCACGAATTACGATCATTATCATTATCATCACCATCATGATCGTTGTCGTCGTCAGACTCTTTAACCCTTGTTTGATTGCTCTTCACTACTCTCCGGTGCAATGTCCGTCTTTACGTAGGTTGGTCGTGCCACCCGTGCGTCCTTGAATCGCTCGGTGCCCGTGTCAGTGGCAGGCATTTTCTTCCTCTCGGGCGGCTTGAGCGAATTGGAGTCGACGGCCAATTTAAATGCCATCAACGCCCCCGCACTACTCAATGACGAGTTAGGCATGCCCCCGTGGCAGCTTTCATTCTGCTTTGGACGTGCTCTCCAGGATTCATGTCGGAGGGCTTGGGCCGGACAAGAGGCTCGGGTGAGCCAAGGACAGGCGCAATTCATCAAGCGAGTGGCTCTCAATGGAAAGGCCGCTTTGGGACAATATCAGCCCGAGGATGAATGATTGAATAAAGGAATGCATTGGTATGCCTCCCAACAGTTCAGTCGCATATCATCATAAACTTATGAACTTACCACTGGGCGCCAGCCATGATAGAATCCGTGAGGGTGGTGAGTCTGGGTCTGGGGAGTGGGGGGAGGAGGTCATGCATGTGAGAAGACAAAAAACAAAGGCCAAGATCGTAATGAGAACATGACATGAACAACTGTTCATTACAGGATGACTCACGTTGATTCATGGCTGAAGAATATATACGCGTAGTATACATATGTATATATTGTAGTGTACAACATCCAAATACACGGATCCCAATGTTCCAGAAAAAGCGAATTAGAGTTGTATTGGCCGTGGTTGATAGGATTTGGGTGGCTCTGAGAGCCTTTGTTCCCATGGGTACCCTAGCTTTTCTCCGAGCTGAAACTGCTTTAGTCATTTCTTCCATCGCTAAACGGATCTCTGTTTTTCCACTTCATCTGTTGATCATGTTATGAATGTGCCGATGACATCCTAATCATGGTCAGCAAAATTTGGAACCACACCAAGCGAGTGAATGACTGCCCTCTTGATTCAATACCGTGTCTTTATCATTCGGAGGAACTCAATAGCTCTAGGTATACTATGTACAGTACAACAGGTTTCGTGCCAACTGCATGGCAATCAATAACAATGACTGCAACCAACATCTTTGGATGGCAAGTGGGCGTTCGACGATCCGATTCTTGAGTAACCCGGAATCCGTCAACATTAACATCATGTTGCAGCAGTGGTATCATCCTTCCCGAGTGGGTGGGAAGATCCTAAAGAAATCCTTTGACATTGTCGAGTCCACAGCAACGAGAATGAGAGGGTCATTTTCAGGAGCTGAAGAAATGACGATGAAGGTGGCAGGTAGAATTCAGAGAATTAGACGGATATTTTCCTGTTGCCCGACCAGAAGTACAGTACCAAATTTCGTTGAATGTGATTGATGTTTAGGAAATGTCACGCCCAATCTCGTGGCAATGACATCTTCCTACTCACGAAGAAGTTTGATAAGGAACTTTTGGGTGCCTGAAGGACCAAACTTCAGATTACTGATTAGTCCAAGCTTGGCGTGACAAGTTCCACATTCTTCTACCAACCAATTTCCAACCACATGCGAATTGACAAGTGTCAGAGAATGCCCTGGATTTGCATAACTTCCCGTCTGTTCAATGGAATGCGTGGACTAAAAACAATCGAGGTCTGCTTGGCGTACTTCATTCAATGTCCCCGTTCTCATCAAGAAGTCATGAGAATCCTCATACAAAGAAAGCAGGAATGCCACAAAAGTACGTTATACAACCATCTCTCCCACAAGAAGATTGGTATACGTAGCAATGGTACTCGTAGGTCTCGTGAAATGACGTCATTCTTGATTCGAATTTTTCTGCCAAATGGATCTAGCCGCAATGGGGAAAGGAACTACAAAGGTCATTATCATAAGCTCAGTCACTGAGGATCCTAAAACTACATATTGTAGTTGTTGTAGTCGTTGTTGCATTTACCATTGCCGTGAGTGTTTTCCTGCATCCATACCTACTATCCTCCCATCGGCGGGGATTTTCCTCCCCTCAAACACACGTGGGTTGGACCTGGGGCTGGCCTTCCATGTTTTGTGTGTATGAGACAACACACCTACACCAGGTTATTAATTGGGTTGAAATAAATGTTAGAACAGTAATGGGTACTTTTTGAATTCTTCATGCAAGTGCAATCAGCCTTATTTATATAACAAATTAGTCTTCTGAGGAGAAATGTACCCTTAAATGTACTTTAAAATACTCATAAAAACAAATGAAAATCCAATCTTTATCCAAGTCTAATTTTTGGTAGCTTGGGCATCTTACTATGGAATCTGAAAGATATTGAATTGGTAATTGATACTTTACATCATTCTAAATTCTTTTAACACCCGGCCAATTTTTAGGATCTTTAGTATGAAAAAATTCAACATCTAGCTCATCCACCGGAGCGTAAAGCTTAGGAAAATGCACCCATAGTATCTTGTAAATATATCTGAAACTATATCATCCACTTATGCGAATGATAATTTGTTAAAACTTGATTCTCATCCTAATACTGGCCTGGACTATGCGTGGTAACTTTTCTTTGGTCTGTAAGACCCTCCTCTGAGCATTCTACATTTGGCTTTGTTTGTCATTGTTCTCAATTCGGAGTTGTTCATTGTCAGGCTATGAATTTCCCCACGGGCAAAACATAATGAATGAAGCTCTCGTTCTACTTCAACCTCTGAGCCTTGCTGACTTGCTTGCTTGCTTGCTTGCTTGCTTGCTTGCTTGCTTGCTTGCACGACGAGGAGTATTAGAATAAAGGACATAGATCCCACTTATTCGAAGAAGTAGCCATTAGCAACCACTGAATTTTGAATCTCCTTCGTGGTGAGCTTTAAACCCTTCATTTCAAAATCAATTGAAATTTGACATGGCGATCCGGATGGTTGGGACCCTTAATTGCTCATCCTCCACGATTAATCTTGAAAATGGCTTTATCCAAGGGTTTGAATATTGGTGCAAAAAAATCCTGCAAGTGAACTTTTTTATCGCAATCATCAATAGATGCGAAACACACACAACTTTATCAAGTCAAAGTTCAAATATTCAATAAATGTTAATTCTTTCATTGGTCAGAGCCAATCGTTTATGAAGATGAAATAAAGATGTCTTGACTTCACTCTTTACGGCAAAGCGAAATATTTTCCCACTCGTAAAAGGTTCAAAGACAATGTAAGAATGCCTGCATGCCCTTTTGGTACGGCACACAACACATGGTACGAAATAATTTTGTCGTTCAAAGATTGATTCTTAACCCCTAGAAAATGGAGAGGCGCCTCAGACAATGGTCGCAAGCTTAGGCAAACGTGTTCTTTAGGCCAAACCTTCAAATCGAATGGAAAGATCGTGCATTAAATATCAGCCAAAAACATTGGCTCCGGTAATTGGAAGAAAGTCGCTCAGTCCCCTCTGGGCTAGAACAACGCCCAGTACGAAATAGAGCGTATTTTGGAACCTTCGGGGAGAAAGAAAGAAATAATCTGGACAAATCCGGGCCATAATCCAATGACGTGTTAACACCCGGTACAAATCCCGCACAGCTCAGGCCGTCTCCATATTTTTGGACAAGTACATGACCGTACCAATTGGAGCCTTTGGAGGGACGTCCAAGATAATCCGGGTCTAATGGAGAACAACGAGTCAGTTACGTCGATCATGCCATAATACAAAAAAGTTGAAGGAAAATGTTGGAAAAATGACCTCTTTTCAGACTTTGGGCAGTCTTGTTGCCTGAATCATTGCCACCGCAGCGTGAGTTGGCGTTTAAAGTAAAGTTTAACCACTTTCATTTCCTAATGTTGGCATCTTCATTACGCTGTAAATGCCACCTTATAAATTGAAATTGTTCTTCGCAGACTGAGTTGTCACTAATGGTGCATTTAGACGACACTTGTTTTGACACATATTGTGATCACATATTCGACGAGAAGTTGACAATGTGACACAAATCGAGATTCAGAGAATTTACACACACCAGTACTACACAGAAGACTATCTGTGTCAAATATACTGGGCCTTGACAAGACTACTGGTTCTAAATGATGGCGTGCGATCAGGTGACAAAGGTACGGAGTATTAGTTGACCAAAATGATAAGTTTGGAAAAATATGAAAAGTTCCATTGGTTTCATTTGCCAGTCTATGACAACGTTTCCTGCCGTCATTACAATGCTGAGTGACTTACTTCAGAAAATTCAAGGGGGTAAATTGTTTCATTTTTTCTTGTATTAAGAATAAACTCTTTTGGTAAATACAAAGCATCTGATTTATTTTATCGCTGGTCATGCTGGTTTAAATGGGAGCTCTGTGTTGGTCAATTGTTAAACTCCAAGGGAGACCATATCTGACCACTCAAAGTTATGTCAAAATGCATTTTGTTTCTTCAAATTTGCAACATATCTCGCAAATGCCGTTATTTTGAACACATTCAAACTTGAATTTTAGTCATTAAATAATTTTACCCCAAACAGGATTGAGGATTGTGAAAAAATACTGATTGCAATTATATCCCTAAGGTCACGCTTAATCTTGCGTTGGGCGATTGCGCTGACCTTGCCTGAGAATTGTTTCACATATCGCAGAAAATTGGAGCAGGTTCCAAATCAAATATGTGGCCATGTGTTCGTGTATATTTCATGTGAAAGCCGTATGTGACCACAATATGTGTCAAAATAAGTGTCGTCTAAATGCACCATTAGCTTGAATTGCTACGAAATACTATTTTACGGAACTCGCACTCAAAATCGTGTACCGGGAGGACTGAAATGTTTAGACTTTTGGACGATGATATCCTCGAGAACAAAGAGGGGTCGCAACCAAGAAAAAGGACTTCAAACTGCCACAAACAGCTTGGATTCTTGGAGACATGATATTGCACTCCTACATGAGGGCAAGTTTTTCCTATTATATAGGAACATTACAAGGTTACATCAATATCTGGGGTCTATGTTATTTTTATATTCATAATACGGATTTATTCAATTTGCATTACGGTTTTAGTCCTCTAAAGCCTAAACTTTTGGGTCTCTTAATCCGTGACACTTATTTTTTTGTTTTTTACGGACTTCCTTACCGCTACTGGGATTGGAATCCCAGCAGTTCAAGACGAAAAATTCATTCATTTTACTTAACTTGTATTTTCATATATTTTATTTGATCGACCAACGAATTAGGGCTGATCTGGCTAACCCTTAAATATAAGGTTGATCGGGAATTTTAGTCAAAAACTTGTCCAAGTCTGACTTAACTCCTGCTACTGGATCAACGCCTACGTACACTTACGAATATTTGAAGGCAGAAAATTGAATAATTGTTTATAATAAGAAAATAAAATTCTTATTTCCCCCACTTTTAGGCAAGTTGTCTCTTGATTATGCTTTAGAATAAACACACTGTTTGTTGATGTTAAATGAAGGAGAACAACGGTTTTTCATTTTCATGATTATCATCATGCAAAGTCATTTTATCGTTCGTATACGTATTTTGGCGGATCATGGAGCTTAATAAATAGTTAGCGATTCATTTATGTTCCTTTTCATCAAAAAGTTTACGATTAACAAAATTTCGGATTATAAATTAACCAAGTGCTCGCCAAAATTGCTCGAATCTTTAGGTTGCATAATGTTGTGAGCTCAATTCTACCCAAATACTAGCCTTTATTTTGCTTATCATTAAAACTGAGGAGAGTGGAAATTAGCTCAATCCATTGATTTGTTTTTCCCTTTGTCTTTTCATATACCATTTTATTTATCGAAAATTATTTGACTCGAAAATTTATCGAGTTCATGCCGAAGGTAGATATTTTACTATACCGCTTCAGCTCCATTGAAAAATATGTTTCCAGCCTCCATTATTGAACTATTGACTTTTCATAGGCCTAACTACAGTAGTAGGTTATCAACAAATGCATTGGAAACCCCACGCTGTCTCTTCGTCTGAGGCCTCACTCGGTTGTCTTTTTTCATTTGTATTTGGAATAACAAAGTCGTCAGGGAAGATATTAAATGTCTGCATGTCCCCATACTCCACATTAAGCCATGATCCCCACATTTTTGAGACCCGACAAAGACGCTGATGAGATCTAGGAGAGAGAAAAAAATGTCGAGTCAAGTCAGCAACTGACATCCGTAGAAGTAACAACATTGTCGTACTGCCCCTCTTACCTTCATTGAGGCTTTTCGATCACGCACGTTGTAAGGCCTAAAAACCTATTCAAGGATGACGATGAACATGGACCCAACGACGGCTCAGCCTATGTGACCACATTAACTTTAAATCCCACACCCGGAAATATTGATGAATCATGTGCACCCAGGGTCCTCTTCAAGTGAATGAGAATGGGACCTTTGTCCTTGACCATCGCTCTCTAAGAGGGTCCTCCAGGTCAAGAAAGAGGGACACAAGCAAGAAGTTCTTTGTTTTGGGGGCTAAAAAATGAGTGGGTCGCCCTCCCCCTATTCCAGCCTTGTGGTTAAAAAGGGGAGATTGAAAAGAAAAAACGAAAGATGAAAACAAAATTATCCCCGTACGCGTATGTCCCAGCCTCATACGAAAATTTCTGTTGAATGTTGAATGGAGTCTACTTTTGGCTATAACAAGTACCGCATATTGGATCCTCTCCATTCCTTTGATGTTATTTGACTTTTTGTGTCTCCCTTTTGACCCATAACCACTTGAACCATGGAACCCATTCTGGGTGTTGTTAAGCCACTGACACGTGGATGACGTCATCTCTCTGGGGATATTAGAGTTGTTGTAAATGGGTACATGAGGGATGTTGTTGCTGTTACTGTCATTACTCCCTCGCCTTGGCGTGCCTGTTAATACACTACATGTTTATTGCCCAAAGGAGAACAGGGACGGGACAGGAAAACGATAGGGAATCAAGCCTCACCATTGAGGGTAAATCATGAGCAACGCTCTGCGCACCTCTAGCAGAGATTATGAGCTCTTTTTAAATGTCGCTAAATATTCTTCACTGATCATTAAGTGGATTATCGAACAGATTAATAAGCAAGAAAAAATAACAATCATCCACAAGATCATGTAAAAATTCATTTGCACTCACGACCAAGTAATTTGGAAGCTAGGTTGTCAGTTTTGTACAAAAGAGGGCGTCTTAGTCGGCTGATCAATTACCTATGGATGGTGCTTATTCGCTCAGTCGTCAACCCTGTAGCTGGCCACCAAGCTAGAAATCCATGAAAAACAACAACCATTGTCAGGGGCATTGCCGTCAGTATTAGGATGAGTGCCTGGCAAATAGACGGCGTGTCATTTAATACATACACAAATTCATGACATCATAGTGTGGACCACGTACACCCCTACACATAAACAAAGATAATGTTGCTGAACCAGCACAGTTGTTCATCATCATCATCATCACCTTCAACATCCGTTCAAACAAACTCTCTAAAGTGCTTTTGAAGGCACAAAACCCAACGATGATGTCATAGTATAGTGTCGATCATTTTTCATAACCATTTCCCGTACTAGGAGAGCTACGTACACCGTTGAAACTCTATTCAACTACTTTATCAAAGCATAGTGATAAGTGAAAACCTTATTCGATTATGGGCAGGGAAGCTCTCGCATAATGAATGCTTGAATACTATTAGGTGTGCAATTTGACGGAATGCTCAAAATGGCTTAAAAGTCAAGACCCTTTTAGGATGATTCCATTAACTTCTTTGATCGCTTTTTGCAACAATAAAGGTCGCCTGATTTAGAAATAGTAGCTTGAGTTGGTTGGACTTGGGTATAAAGGAAAGAATAATAATTGTACGCTTCACGTTACTTGTTGCGTTTAAAAGCAATTGTTTAGCTATAGGCTATTTAGAAAACGTCTCCAGAAAGCTGGAACAAAAGGGTCATGATTATGCTTAGCATTGCAGGAAACTGTTCAAGATTGTGTGCAAACCGCAGTTTGAGCAAAGCCACACTTTTGTAAATCTAACACATAATGAAATAGGACAGTGTGAACATCTTGCAACGTTCACATTTTTTCGACCCGTCAATAGCCATTTAATGTTTATTTATTGTTTATGGAATGCCATTCTGGAAGCTATTTATTGAACTAAGTGGCTCGTTGTTGCGCATTGCTTCGAGTACATGTTCTTCGACAACTGATAGCCAATCAGATTGACCGAAATTGATTACGTAAACTCGAGAATACTCTCCTTGTGCAGACTCAATGGCTTTTAATCTTGAATGTCTTTTCTTTGCTGCATTTTTAGTTGAACCTTTGGCTCTCATTTATTTACATCGCAAATTGGTACTCACCCATTTCCAGTTCTGCACCATGACAACCATGACTGATAAATGAAAAAGTGCATAAAACTAGATAACCTTCCAATTTCTCCCCTTGTAGCCTTTTTATCTCTTGAAAGGCTTGTTAGAATGCAATGGATACAACTTTTGTGATATGTTTGGAATTAAAAAATAAGCAATTTATTTTCTCGATCAGACAGATAATCCGTAATAGTCTACAAAGCTCCCCTAAAATGCCAACAGAAAGTTGTACTCATATAGGGGAATGTTCATTCTTTTGATCGTGTGCAACCAAGGCGATTTTTTAACATGACGAAACCATGAGTAGTTAGAAATAGTGAACGAACAACTCGACCCTGTTCAATAGTGGGGCACAGTATATTGGCTAGACATAATTTTTATTAATGGAACAGAACTGTAGCTTGACGAGTTAAAATTCAATTTACTTCCAAAGAAATAACTTAGAATAACTCTTGAAAGATAGCTAAATTAAGAATAAAGAAAAGTGTCAATAAATGTGACTTATTTTTTTAGCCAATATATTCAGCTTGATCTTTGTACTGGGTTGAGTTGACTGTAAGGTCGATATGTCCTGGTACCGTTAGAACTGAAGAGATATGGTCTAAATCACATTTAATACCAAACTTGATATGTTTTAGAGAAAAGACAAACGAACTTCATTTGACACATGTTGTTGACAAATCTAATGAAATTCCCTGAGAGGATGTAGTTGATTTGTAATAAAATGTTTATCAGAATTACCGATAATTAGACGACTCATCTGATCTACGGTGTCGCAAGAAAGGATATTGACGCTCTAAACAAAAATACTACAACATCATACATTGTTACTTCACTCTCGAATATAACTGCATGTTTTCCTTTGAAGCAATCAATGCTGCAAATTGCGTAACATTAAAAGGAAAAGGTATCACAGAAATGTTCTTTGCTTAGCAAGAGATGGAACTAAGAGTAGTAACAAGGAGAGAAAGAACCCTTTCAAAACCCTGTGACCACTTACCTTTAAATTCATCTTGAAAACACCAGCTTCATAGAGCAAAGGTGCATACATAAAGTGAACCAAGCCTAATCAAGGTTAAACACTTATTCAATAGTTCCTACCAATTGCCAGCTGATTTGTGCAAAAGTGAAAAACCTGCACATTACATATAATGCATTTTTTTGCCATCTCAGTTCAATCAGCAACTTTTGGGGAATTTTGAAAATTTTCTTGGAATTTCTCGCTCTATCTACAATGACTAAAGGTCGGAAAAATAACTTGTTTCAACGTTGAGCAACAAATCCATAGAACTTAAGGTGAAGAGGAGCTACTCTAAGGAAAAACTGGTCTGACAACCTTCTAGAATTTACCCTCAACGGCAAAACAAGGTATTTTCCGACCTTTAATAATAATTGCTCATTCCTTGATATTTATACTCAGAACTAATGTGTTTGCAAAAGCTTAACTTTTTCATATCCCAGCTAATGCATCAAGGGATATTTAATATTGAAGATCCTTAAGAAACCTAAGAAGATCATTCACTCATGTCAAGAGTAAACAATTTGATTGCACATCTGGTTGCGGAAAAGCACATTTTTAATGTTAGCTATCGGATTATTGACCACCAAAAAGCAAGGTTGTATGAAGATGCAATCTCCGTTCAATTTGCCTCTTCCAAAATGTTGAGTTCAATTGCTTCCTTTAAATTTTCGGTAAGAAAATACTTTGAACAAAAGTGAATTAAAAATCCCGACAAATTTTAAATTCAGGCAGTCAAAACCTTCAAGACCTAGATTCTTCAAAGACCTGACGTATTAAGATGCATTGATTTGTAATGACCATTCGTATTCTACCATCTATGGAACGATGATTCCTACTATCTCGACAAATTTGGTGACACTAATAGGTCGTTTGCTTACGTTCATTAAGGACATTCTGTCCAAAGAAACTGGAGCCTGTACGAAGCCCTTTTCTTGGTATTGGTCCCATTAATGCAGATATTCAATGTCACAGAGTCTGGTATCATTGCCCATTGATTAGTCCGCAGATTGGCTAAAGAAGATTGAATTTGGGTTGTATTTTCTAAGATTTCGCAAAAACATCTCTGGAATTTAGTACCGGTAATTCCGCCATTTTTTGGTTATGAAAAGCGCCTTAGTGAGAGTATGTTTCAAGTAAATGATGTGGGTATTATTTTTTATGGACTCCACGGGAAACTAACCAACATTAGATCAAATTGCCCATTAACACTTCAGATGCAAATCCCTTCCCCAAGAGACTAACCCAAATGCAAAAAAATGAATGGCAAGTGGACTACATACGCTTTTCTAATTTATTCTGTGTTGTACGTACTGCAGGTAAATGAACTGGAATTTGATCATTCTTATTTGACTGGAGTACAGATTGACAAATAATGGTTTGGGTGGCTTCCAAATTTGGTGGGACCCAGAGATATCCAGAGGCGAGTTTTGTAAACGCTCGTACCTCTGAGTAAAGGCTTGGACGTTACCCAGAATAAGCATCTGCTCACCACTTTGCCCAGTGTATTTTCATACCGCTTAACGTCCAAGCATCTAACTCTGAGGGAAGCGCTTTAAAAAACCAGGCCTCTGGACATTCGCGAAAATTGGACCACTGGAGGTGTCTGAAGACTATTTGGCTCCTATCCATGTTGGTTTGCCCTGTCTACCAATTGTTTGTCGACTCTAGAATTTAGTAGACGCCTCTTAAAAGAGCTCAGATGTACTTTTCACTCAAATCTTTCAACAAGATCGTCTCTTTTGAAATTTACACTCGATAGGTGAAAAATATTATTTTGTTCCAGTGGTTCATGGTTTATTGTAAATCATAGAGTGGCGTCCTTTTTTCAAAGACTTGGATTTTTTACGTATCCTTGAACCTAGAAGATGCTAATGCTTAATTGGAACGGAAACAGACAGATACTCTTGTCTTGAAATCGTGTTCTACAATAAATGTAGCACAACGCCAGAGCACTTTTCTCCAAAATATCATTTACCGGTACAGGTTTGTTAGAAAACTAGACTGGAATCTTTATGAACAAGATGGTATCTATTATTCCAAGGAAAACACGTCCAATTCTTGAATCTTAAAAATGGGCTAAAAGGAAGTGTGCGTACTCATGGACGTACAGTACAGGGTATACCAAAAATGTTTGTACCTTCCAAAGAGATGCATGATTTCAAATTCAATTGTTAATGCTCTCCCAAAAGTATACCTGAATGATGTAGTTACCAACCTTAAAAAGACATTTGTTAATTCACATTAATATGCAAAGCTGAGCTGGAAATAATACTAATAATTTCTGCATTGGTATTTGATTTCTGCTATTGCAAAATTGTTCAAAATGCATAAAACTTTTAAACTGGTCCCCTGATGGGGCAGTTGGGCAATTGATCAGAGAAAATACCCTAGAATCATCTGCTTTAAATGTTGGAGTATCTGTTAAGACAATTAGAAAGTGTTGGTCATTGCACATGCTAAATGAACCACTTGAATACAACTTGCATATGGCACAAGTCGAGGTTGTGTGGGGGAGAGTACCTAGAAGCCAAGGTGACCCAAAGATCAGCTTGCAAAACCCACGGATGCGGGGATTGTTTGATAAACAGATCTACAGTTTGAGGTACAAGAAGCTAGATTGCCAAATTAAAACTTCTCGAAATTAAAAAGGCCCAAAAAGGTAGCTGGTTTGGAAATTGCCTTCCTAAAACTTCTGAAATCAAATGGTCTTCCCCTCAATCTGGTCAATCTGAAGAAATTGTTAGCAAATTACTTTAAGTTACTTGTGCTTATGTGAAGCTTTCCATCAATATCAGATTCAAGTGGACTTGGAGATTAGTATTCAATACATCAGAAAAAGAGAGCAAACAAGGCTAGATACCTGTGCAAGGCGTTTTGTTCAACCCATAACTGCAGTGCTACCCCATTCAGCTTAGAGCTTTGTTGGGACATCTCCACCCTAGCTCCCCCTGGTTTCAAACATTGTAACGTGATCTTGATTTGTGCCATTGTCTGGCATTCAAGATTGCCAAGAAGACAGAAGGGGACAACCAATGCTTACTACTACTTAAAGAAGACAATTCACCTCAAATTTAATTCATTAATAGACAAAAACGATTAACAAAGAAGACGTCTCAATAATGCTCATTTCTGCAGGACTGTTAGTCACAAAAATGTTCCAAATCAACGTCTAAACGAGAGAAAAATATAAAGTTTGTAGTAACAGCAATTTCTTAGTGTTAGAGTCTGGTCATATGGATAGGTTAGAGTTCCTTGGAACTTTTTGCCCCACTATTCTTAGAATCCATTGAGATTGGGATTTTTTTTAATTGTGGAACGAACAAAAATAAGACGACCGAAGTGAACACTGAATGAATGAAAGTATGCCTTACTAAGGTTGCTTACGGCAACATTCAAATATACTAATAACAGTTGAGTTGAAAATAGGTGTCATTTTGCATTGCCTTGGAACAGGCAAAACTTTCGGGACACCCGGTACAGTACATCGCTTATTGAATCCTGATAATTTGTTCTCGTGGTCACTTCCATGAACACAACTGCTCACGCAGTTGTATAAGAAACTATCGATTAGTGGAAGTGAATCCCGGCCAGTTAACAGAACTCACATGAAAAGAACATTCCCAAAATAGTTGTTAAGTAGACATCATTGTTTCTTATTAAGCATATAGGTAGGGCGAAATGAGGGCTTAAGGTAGATTATCTATTTTTGCACTGATTTCCCTCCAACTTCCTCTCAGTTACACATTCCAGTATTACTACAATACCCGTAGCTTCCGTCCAAATTACGTCCCAACTATTTGCCGAAATCAAGGGAGGCCTTAAGCTCCTGTTCAAGCTTAAAATGAATGCTTCTACGAGCAATACGAACAGTATAGTAATAGTAGTAGTACTTGATATTCAAAGCGGGTTCTTCCTCAATCCGAAACTGTCTTTTGTCCGCATGGCTAAGAAACGGAACGTCAAGCCCATTCTCGTGGCTATGTGAATAATAATTGGTAGAAGAGAGGAGCAGAACCATCGAGCAAGAGCAATAAGTATGTAAATGCTAATAATAGGCCACTTGTTAAGATGCGACGCAGAATTACTACAAACACATCTCGGTTTTTTTCCAAGCCAGGTCTGGAAAATGATCATTTCTTTCCAAAGTAGTTGATTAACGAATATTGATGCTGTTGAGGTTCTTTACAGGATAGTAGACCTCGAAAAGATATCATTCCCCAGAATTATTTTGGCTACTGGAGTTCCCCGTGATCCAAATTTCAGGTGGGTACGTGAATCAGGTCTCCATGTATTCGCTTAGTAGTAAACTTTCTTTCGTAACTTCGTAGGATCTTTCCTTGGGTGGATGGCGATGGAAAAAATGAGATCTAAGACTAAAAGTTATCGGGAGCTCTGTGCTTTGCGGAGGCTAAGAATATCCTTTGCCGGACTTGGTGGATGTAAAATATGTTAATATCATTCACAGGCAACGGTGGGAGGTTTTGAATTCCAAAAACAAGCCAGCTCAATGGGACCGAGAGTCCTTGTAGGAGGCAGAAAGTTCATCCAAGCAAAATCGTTAAAATTGCAACACTCTATCCTTGTGCTAACCTCCACATAAGCCGTGTTTACTTTGGAGGATCAACTCACTTCAGCTTGTTCCTGGATCAGATACTCAATACCAAGCTCTCAAATACTACAGTGTATTCTCGTACTTGTAATTATGAGGAGTGAATAGCAAACAAAGAAAATTCTCGCCAGGATCCCATTACCCTGAGAATCTCAAGCAGACTAGTACAGTATTACGTTTCTTGGTGGAGGTGCAAACTTTTGAACTCTCAAACGGGACAAAAGTTTGCTTGGCAAAGGGCCAACCAAGACCTGACAAAATATCCGGTTTATTATGGGCGTTGTAGGGCTGGGATGACGAAATATTGCATATGGTGACGTCATATTAGGCCCGATTCAAATTTGGAGCACTTGGAGAGTGACTGGTACTTTCGTGTTGTCTCATAAATATTAGAGTCTGTACTATGCATACTCAGGTTGGGCCTGACGAAAAAATACTTAGCTCGGACTGAAGTCGACAAACAAAACAAGTTAGAACTGTTCCCTCAGAAAGAAGTTTTCAATGCGAAAAGCTTTTCATAAAACAAGGGAAAGTGTTGCTGTTGTTGTTTTCTAGCTGAGAAGGTATACGTACGGTTGATGCATGTGCATAATTAGTAAAAGGTATCGAAATCCATAGATAAACGTCATCCAAAGAATAACAAAGATTCGCTAGGCTAAGTCAAGATACAATTCATCACTTAAGGCACTAACCCCATCTATCATTTAAAATCCTAGTTCGTCCATGATTATGGTCTTGTTAGGTGCAGGTCTCTTTTGGTTTATGGAGAAACGAAAGCAATACTGAAAATTTTCATCAAGATTCGTCATTTCTACTTTCCACAGTAATGAATGACTCTGTAAACCCGATAGCATTCCTCGGCTGAAGAGAGTGCTTCTTGTAACCAAGGTGAGCCAATCTTGTGAAAGGTACTGCATATCGCTCCCAAAACCCTTTCAATTGTATTGACTTACATGAAGAACTCTTTTGGTAGCCAGCACCTTACTTTCGTCCTTGAATAAATTTTCCAGACAGGATTGGCTTATAAAATTTCCCCCGACTCGAGCCATAAATAGATGGTCATTCACCGTCATTCACCCGTCATTCCGCCACGATGCGAGCAAGCGTTGGTCTCCTTACAGACCATGAATGAGAGACATTTGGGTTAGTTAAGACAGGAGGACTGTTCCTGTCTTAAGCACTTCTTGGGACCGGGTACCACGTGTTATGCTATCTTCATTTCAGTCTGTCTTTGACCAAACGAGACCCCCGAATACGTCAGTCAAGGTAATTAATGTAGCGCAGTTAGAAGTACTAATATCACAAGTATGCAGAGAGCAAATAGGGAGAGGGAGAAAGGTTACATTGTTGGTTTTGCAATCCCTTCAATCCATTGGTGTTGGTTGGGAAGACATTTTCAGGATGTGTTCAGGCACATTTTTGATTGTGTTCACTACCCCTTCATATTTTCTGCAATAACATACAGTAATCGTCAGAGAGCAACAAAAATATTTTGACGTGAGTGGAATTGGAATGTATGAACACACGGCCCATTTATGCATAAATACGTATGTGTATGACGGGGGTAGAACAGAGTAAAAAAGGCTTTAATGGTTTGGATTGTTCACCTTGGTTAGCATACATTTGCAAAACTTATTCTGACCGGGAACAATACTAATGCGCTTTTGGGTCGGTTTTTCGCAGGTTGAATGAAGGTTTCAATTCAGCTCACACACGTTCCTTCGTTAAAGACGGAGATTGACTTCTTGGTAGTCTTAGCCATAAAAAATTGAAGACTCTGAAGGCTACTATAACACGACGTCACAAAAAATAAACCACGCTCGGCCATGAGTAGCTTTTGGCCTACGATGAATGACAACAACGACAGTCATTATTTGTTGGTAACAACCACCATTCTAATCTAAAACACTAATTTTAGCTTTAATGTTTCGCTTACAACAACCATAATCTACCACTGACAAACATCAGTATTAGCCTTGCTTATAAAATGCAAGCGAATTGAGAAAAAGTGCGCAGGAAAATTCAAATAAGCCTTTGACAGAGGGCAAAAAGCTTTCTAAAGGGCCCGTGCACAGTTCTGAACAATTATATTAGCCCTTGTTTTTATTTCAAGTGTAGCAGGTGGCCAAACCGCAAGGGGAGCGCAACAAAAAAAACCCTTTTTAAGTGCCTCCAAGAAAATATATTTGGTTCATAGTGAAATTTGAATGATTTTGGTAATGTGACAAGGAGTATCAGTGCTTCAACTACTATGAGTTAGTAAAAGTCTTGATCATTATTTAATAGATTGCACGAACAAGCATCACTCTTAATTAACGCTGGCTTTTTGGCCATCGGCTAAAAAAACCAAAGGAAGAAAAAAGTAATGCCATTGGTTTTGGAAGTATAAAAGACAGAGGTGTGAAAGGTCTTAAAACACTCGACAATCAAGTTGTTAAGAAAGTTCCATTTCTAAGCGGAAACTGGGAAAAGTACAGTACAATGAAGCGCAAATTTGCAAAACTTTTCACATATTGCAAATCAATCGGAAGGATAAGAAAAAGTGCAAATATGTGTTTTGACTAGCCCTGATCATTATCATTATCAACAACAATATCGACAACAACAACCATCCATTTCAACTTAGGCAAGAAGTGCCATACCTAATAGATACAAGTAATGTGCCTGCAAAACATTGGATTAAGCTGTTTGTAGCTTCGATCAGTCTAAGTGGTTCCCGTATTCTCTCTCTGGGAAGTTGAAGGAGACAGCAGGGTTTCTCTGGGATTATAGGTACAACATGTATTTCAAAGCCACCCATTTCAGTAACCAAAGCTCTCAGGTTAGAACCTTTTCATTGTGAAATATTGCCAGACAAATTCTAATTCAGTGACGTTTTCTTACATAGTAAGACAAGCTTAATTTTGTGGCACAGTCCTGGCTCGCGGGGTATACCAATTAGGAACGTATAACTTAGAGTTTACTGAATGACAAAGTTCTAAAAATACGGAAGTGTTTGCTTTCTTGGGGCACGCCATTCCCGTTGTCCTCAAATTCATCCAACTTTCTCGGTTGCAACTCCTCTGAGAAGTAGCCCAAGGAAGCTGGGAAACGGGGTTTTAGTCAGGGAACTTGGGGGGATGGAAGGAAGGAAGGAGGGAGGTACTGCACTTCCGCGGGTTCATCTGGCTCGAATGGTACATTTTGGGTTACATTCACCCACTTCCAAGCAGAAATGGCAGCCAGCCTCACTCTAATGAATGGGACCTCACTGCCGTGCCATAAACTTAATGGGAGCTTTTCGACGGATAAAAATTCATCTTCTCTATTTTTAGCCATGTTTCTTCCTTTGTTGTCTCGTCTCTCACTTTCTATTCGTAAAGATGGGCCGTTCCGGGGAAAAAGATTGGGAGAGATTTCACAGGAAAGATCTTGGAAACTTGATTGAACCTACGTATCACACAAGCGGCCGTCTTTTTAAAGCGAAACACAATTGATTTCCCTTCGTCCTATCACACCCACAAACTCATCATGGTGGATGAGAGAGAGGAACAATGCTCTCAGTAAAACAAGCAGCGTCGGTAGACTGCATTCAGGGACTGGGATCAGAATGATGCATTTGATTTTGGGACAAGTGAGGTTTGCAAACAACGAGGGCCCCACATAATGAATACGTGTGTCGATGATCCAGACTTAGTCTCTACTGTCAATATTATCCCTCACCTTCACATGCATAGGCGATCGTGGGGTCCTTCAAGTGCTGGAACGTTCTGGGATTCTGGCACAGAAACAAATGTTTAAATTAGAATCACGACAAACGCTTTCATTTTTTAGTGAATGACTAGTCATTGGCGGTGGGGGTTGAATCCAGGCCAAATACTGAAACCTGGAAAATGTTCCTATGCCCATGGCATGTGAGAACTCAGATGCTGTTCGTTAAGCAAATATGTCAGAAGTTGCTTCTCATCACACATAGCTTTCCATTGATTGATACCATGCATGCCACCAAATAAGTGTGTAGCATGTGAACCGCCTTGATGGCAAACCAGCCAACCAACGCGCTATCCATGAATGAAACTAGCGGCTTTAGCGGCAGGACCACTTCGTGCGATAGCGAATGCTCCCATTCAGGCAGAGATTGAACGACAGCTAAAAATAGAATCCATTTTCGGAACAGGCCCAAGCCCGTCAAGTGTGTACCGTGGAAGCAAACACAAAGTCCGTGGAACACTCCCCTTTACTACTACTACTACTACTACTACTACTACTACTACTACTACTACTACTACTACTACTACTACTACTACTACTACTACTACTACTACTACTACTACTACTACTACTACTACTACTACTACTACTACTACTACTACTACTACTACTACTACTACTACTACTTCTACTACGATCATGATTTGCTGTACTATAAATGCCATCAGATAATCAGATGAGGGTTATTTTGCTGAAAACAGTGTCCAAGGAACCGACTTCATTTGGTCCACTATGGGGACGTTTAGGCAATCTCTGACAGGTTCGTTTGTTTGCTTGTATCAGTGCCAGTGATGCCAATTTAGGGCCTTCTTACACGTTTTTGAAAGACTGAACCATCTTTAACATCATTATGAGGGAGGGCTGCTGGAGCTTGCCTAGACGTCATACTAGTGTCGTTGAAAAATGACTTTCCCCTTATGTTTCCACGTTCTGCTTTAGTCGTGCATTTCTTTTCTGGGAGGCCATTTGTAAGTTTGATATTGATGTACTACTTGACGGACAATTTTTGTTTTGCCAACAACCTGAATTCTCCATTACTGTCATTGAAGGTATACTACTTTGAAAGTGTTGTAACTATTCAGGTAGCCATTCAGTTAGGTTTGATCCCAGTTTTCTGCTATCTCCAAGTCTATGTAAAACTGATGCATTGCATATTATATTTATGAGTGCAAAGCTACAAGAGTGTTTTTTGTCTTTAGTACTGGCCAAAATGATTGCTGCCAACAATGGTAACGACATTTTCAAGATTAGCCTTTACACCCGAGTCCTAACTCAAATACTGTGAATAGTGTCTAAAAAATCAAATTAAAGTGTACATTTTACCCAAACTACAACCTCTGCTTAAGGTCAAATCTCCAAAGAATGAATCAGCTTCACTCAGATTACCAGTTCTTTGAAATGGTTGAAAATGGTCTGTCTAATTTTCAAATCCTCTTTGCTTGTTTTCGCTTTAAGATAAGAAAGCTAAGCGCTACCATAATTTTCTCTCCAAGTTTATCTAAACTACGATGCGCTACCATTAACATATTTGCAACTTTATTGGTTTAAAAGATGAGTGCAAACGTTGAATTCAGATTGTGAAATCATTAAAGGACAATCATTACTGTACTGTGCTTGAATGGTCCTTGAATCGTTTTGAAACTATCATTTGTAAGCCGAAATACCTCTCTAAAGTAGAAAATGGCTTGCTTGACCACAAAAGTTATTAAGGTTCCTAATCATGTTAATGTCCAATGGAAATAGGATTTGAAGTACAATTACACAACTGTTTCAACTAGACATTCGGAAATCGATATCTTCTACCTACGTAAGAAGACCTTACACACTCCCCATGCCAATTCCTTCATTAAGTTCGTAGTAACTAATGGCAACAAGAATCATCTTACCAAATTCTTGTTGTTGCTTACTTCTTGGTTATGTCCGGATTTAGCGTTGTTCGTATTTTTCTGAGTCTTTTTTTTTTTATCTGACCAACCCCGCTTCCTTCTTTCTGAAAGGAAACTGTATTTATTGTTGCTAAAAAGGGTTGAAGAAACACTAAAAGCCTCTTCAGCTTTAATGAATCAAGGCTTCAATTCAACCTGTCTTTTCTGCATGCCTAAATTTGCCCAATCGAGACTGATTTTAACAGGATGGATACGCTGATGAATTTCTCACTTAACCATCGAACAATACACAGTTACAAAACATATAGTAGAAAATAGTAGATATACCTTTAACCAACACCTAAAGAATTGGCTGAAAAAGATATGAGAGAAAGGAAAAAAATCGAAATATCTGTTGGTGGGGAAGGAAGTTGAGCAGGAGCCAAGTTGTAGATGGCGAAGAAATCAGCATCCATCTGAGCATGAAATAATTTGTTTGTGTGCGAAATAGCCTCGGAATCGTCGGGTGCCAGGTCACTTCATGCGTGAGGCTCGCCTCAAAAAGGGATTCATGCGAGATTTTATGAGCAATCAATCAAACTGACAAGGTTTGTACGTCCATTCATGAACCACTGGAGTATGGACGGGGATGGTAAGGTTGAAAATTAGCAACTCCAATTCGAGTCAATGAATTAAATTCTTCGTCAAATAAGGCTGGCCCCAGAATCCTGCAATTGCGTATTTCAAATGTCAGCTCAATCAAACGACTGGGTCAAAAGTTATGCCCTCTCAAAGTGTGGTAGTCAATTACCACAAGAGGGCTAGTTCGTTCATTCATTGAAGAGCTTTGTAGTGCCTTTTGAGACGGCAAAACTTTTGATCCAGTCGCTCGATCGAGCTGAAAATTGAAATGAGTAATTATTGTAGCCTGGGATCATTCTCATTTGAAGAAGAACATAATGCGTTAACTCCATCGCGAAAGCCAATTCCCAAACCAAGCGTCCCCGTCCATATTCCAGTTGTTCATGGTCCATTCATAGCCGAGTTCTAGAGATACTCGTACGAGTATGATTACGAGTACGTATGCCGGTTGTTTTAAGCCCCTCACCAGAAGATATCAGAAGGAACACTTTGTACCCTTGTTACCACCACTGTCTGCTTCCCATTGCTCCATTGCTCTCCGTTCCTCGTTCCTTGTTCCCTGTTCCTTGTTCCCGCCCCTCCCCCCTAGAGAGGTTATTGAAGCTGACATTTCTTGAATAGGCTCAAGAGTGAGGGAGGGCCCAAGCTTCCGTTCCACTCAAAATGGAAATGGTGTCGAAATACTAACTACCTACTATCAGCTCTCGGGTGAGGTGCTAAAAGAAAAAAGGGGTGTTTCCTGTGCCAGAGTTTGCCCCAAATTTATATCTTTCTCGGCATGCACCCATGCAATCCTTTGCCTTTGTACTCTAGGTTTGCCACATTTGGTAATTTATCTCAATAAATGGTGTAAAAAGTGGCCCCTTGGTGTTTGCTGCTGTTGCTGCAGCTAGCCACTCGACCAACCAACCAACCAACCAACCAACCAACCAACCAACCAACCAACCAACCAACCAACCAAGCAGTCAAAAGAGCTGAAAGACCACGATGTGGAAGGAAGAAACACGAGGAGGATTCTCGAAGGAACACAAAAGTTTCCCGTAATCACTCTTCATGATCTGGAGGATGCTTCACGACTCTTGCTATACCTACAAAGAAAGGATCACTACTAGGCCATGAAATGAATTATTTTCTCGTATGAATCTAATCCGATCACAATACTACAATAGTAGGAATACTCGTCATACAGTAGTAGTCAACGACGTCAAGGATCGCATGTTTCCCTGGCTAATGCAATTACCGATATACGAGGGTCATCTCAACCCAAAACAAATATTGTTCACTTGGAGGATCTTTGTTTTTTTTCCCTCTTCAGAATGATCAACGTTAGAGCTCAGAAAATAAATTTGAATGATTATCTTGGCAAAGTCCTTCAAAAGTTTTTAAAGTTTGACGGGTTTTAATATCTATCAATTATTTCGGTGAAAGGTGGCTCAGATTATCCAAAGATTTTACAGGAAATAATTTTGTTCAGCATTATCATTGTGCTTCTTTGCAATGGAAGCAATGAAATCTAATCTGAAATTGATTTTTTTTTGGGCCGAAATAAACAGGTTATTATCTTAGCAATGCAAACTTCCGAAATCTTCCGCTTTTCCCATTGAAGTAGGAATTTACGTACATCTATCCTAAAATGAATCTGCCTTGTAATTTTTGGAAAAAATGTGTTGGATGAATTAAAAAATCAATCGCAGATTAATCGCCAACATTAGACATTTTTTTTCTAGCTTCTTTATTAGAGGTGTGGATCAGTGCTCAAGTGAGCTGAAATACCGACGGTAAGGCTTAATTTGGATTTTCACGGTTATTGGAAATCGTATGACTGTTCCAATTAGATGTGTTCCTCTCAATGCTTGGGCCTAATTCCGCGCCCTTCATCATTTAACGAATGTGCCTTCATTTAAGTAAATATGACCGAATGATTGGAAGCTCAGTGAAACGGATCGAGAGTCACTCACAAACCAGCCATTATGGACGACTACCTTCGTGTCATAAAAATGGCATATTTCAATTTTGTTCAATATCGGGTTTTACCTAGTCTGCCCTTGGCTAGAAAAGCCCCAGGGAAGCCTAGATTTGCTTCATCACAGATATCAGATATTGGGGCCCTTTAGTTCCCATGAAAAACACAAGGGAAGAATCCTTTTGGGCGGTTCGAGAAAGTGGAAGTCGTTGGTTAGTCAGTTGTGGCCCAAGAAACTAACACGAACCAATACGAACACACGTGCTCACCAGGGATTTGCGTGTGAATATAGCAGAAAGAACGAGAGAACTCGATGGCAAAGCAACAGATCCTGCTTCAAGTCGCTGCCTTTGCTCAGCCATATCTGACAGGCCAGTCTCGGTTGGTCGAAATTCCAGGATTCCTTCCTCGCTTTTGTGGAACAAGGCCGGAATTCAAAAATCTGGTCGTGGTCGGTGACAAAGAAAGTGCGGTCATCGTAAAGTGAACAACTGACGTACCAGGATGTGACCAGAATGGACGGATTTTCGTACCCTCGCTTGATGCTTGATGGCCAATGGCTGGTGGCTACTGACAAGGCCAGTCATGATAATCAACCACGCAAACCACGCAGCGTCCTAATAAGAAGACTATGCTATCTCTCTGAACGAGAGAGTTGTTCAATTTCTCGAGTACATACTTGGGCTGAGGTAGAAAAGATTCATGAACCAACTTCGTGCGCTTTGGTAGACGGACAGACGAGATTAACTAATTGAGAGAGTCATTAAAATTAAATGGAACACTGCAGTTGAACTTCCGAGACCGTTGCTTCATAACCTTTATTTTCTTTCCCAAGTTATTACCGGTAGTGAAATAAAGCTGAGGCAAAAGACCACCAAGAACTGATATCCCAGTCCAACATGCGAGGGCCAAAGCCATGCGCCCTCACAAATACCATTCAACATGCAAAAACACCATGCGATTGGTCGTCGTGGTTGAGCAACAAGTGTTTTGATTCAGTTAACCTGGTTTACGCTCCACCGAAGTGATAAATCTGGTCGGAGTCCGTTGTGGCCTTTTTCCACTTGAAAACAACTGACTGTTGACATAGCAACATTGATACAGAACAACTAAAGTTCTCATCGGACCATTTAAAATAAAGTTGGGCATTTATAGGCCTGGTTACAATGTAGGAACAATAAATCATGTTTGTGTGCAATCATCATTTTAAGTGTTGTCAAAGAGTGTTCACCCACAGAGAAGAAAGCATTTGCATATACGTATCAGCGTGGCAAAGGGACTGTATCATCCATTAGAACCGCACCGTAAGTGGTGGGTTGCAGAATCGGCCATGGAAATGTGTGCGTGCACTTTGGCTCCATTCAAAACTCTCTTTTGGGTCTGCACATGCACACTTGAAACTATTCCTTTCCACCCACGCCTTCCTAAAGAGAGCCGAGTTTCGTGCCTCACGGCCAACCAAAAGCAAGCAAAGAAGAAGCAGTAGGAAAGGCCGTCAAAGGCCTTGGAGCTCGGATGGAAACAGACTCACAACTCCCATGGACCCTTGTCATGTTTTGAAGGACGAAACGACGACATCTTTGTCCTTCTCCGTTGCGAGTCGAGTCAGACGCGTTCAACTTGAAAGTAGAGGAAAAAGCGTGTCAAAATGAATCGGGTTTCGAGCCATCCAGTTATCGAGAGGTCCCTGGACCGAGCTTACTGGGGAGTGTGCCATCCAGCCTTGAGCGTCCGGGAGAGAGAGAGAGAGAGAGAGAGAAAGAAAGAGAGGTGAAGGGCAAGGGAAAAAGAGAGAATTGGAAGGAACGTAGCAATGCCAGAGCACAATGGGTGGCGTGGGAGGATAAACAGAGCAAGCAGTGCGGAGGGCCAGAGGTCGGGAGGAACAGGAGACTGGGTGGTCCTATTCTTGTTAATAAAAGTGAACTACTTTAAAAAATTCTGCTAGGACCCCGCCAGGAGTTGTCTGTCCCCATGCTAGCCGAACGTTGGGGAACAAGTCCAACTCCAAAGGTGGATCGTTGGATTCCGAAGAAGTGAGGTGTACTACTCACAGAGTGCGCATGTGTTCATAATTCATAGACGGAAGAGAGTCCAATGGCGAGAAAGTTCGCTCATGAACATTTATCATGCTGTTCCTCTTGGTCAAGAGTTCATTTCCGTTGGGCAAAAACTGCGAGTCTCAGGAGTCGTTCCTTGTAATGGGGCGTGGGCGAAAGAAGCTCGAAAGACGCATCATTTGGTTGGAATGCGGAATTCGGACTTTGGTAGTAGGTAACCATGTAAGAAATCGCCCACATTCATCATTTTTATGAATTGTAAATTGCCAGAGTAGTCCAAAAGTCCTGCAACAACGTCAGGAGCGTGTATTGTGGAGTCAACCAACATACAACTTCGAATAAGTCAAGATGTCAAGCCCTAGCTAGACAAAGGTCAATAGTGAGATGGTTGACACTCACTATTCTCGTGAGTGTACGTACTGGAGGTAGTACGATTTTCAAGACATGGAATGGGTCCTCGTAGTGTGTTCGTTGGAGTGGTGAATGCCCATACTCATCCAATTTTCCCAAGTTCCCTCTCCCTCTCCTACTCCCCCCCCCCTCTCTCTCTCTCTCTCTCCAGTTTTGGCTCATGGATTTCCAGACAGGGCCAACCATCCAGTTCTATGCTTACTTCATCTCTTGCTTCCTCAAACATTGGAACTTCGGAGCTCAGGATACGCATGTGCCTCCCTGGTAAATGGTCGCTCGTCGCTGGTTGATGCCGCCGGAGCTCTGGAGAGACAGCCTGGCCTCCATGTGTCTTGGCTGCGATGCTTTAAAGTTGTGTTTGGCCTCGGAGGACAAGGACGACGAGGAGGAGGGGGAGGTGAAAATTTTGAGGTTTGGAGGCTTTCTGTTGCCCGTTCTTCCTTGTCTGGTGGATGTGGGAAGAAGGAACAGACGTTTTGGACACTGTGGTTGAATCTAGGATTCATTCTTTATTTTAGTGTAGGAAACATATGTCTTGGAGGCGGAGCAAGAGACAATTTGTCAAAGTCGAAATGAAAAGCCATGAGGGTTTGAGCTAGTTTTGGCTATTTTAGGCTCGAATCGAGAACGCTTGAGAACCATGATTTTCTCGCAGTTTGCTAGAATAGAAAAGTTTTTGCAATGCTAAACAATTCCAAGTACCAATTTCCTTGTTGCATGCACATAGCCAATTGATGACTGTCCGAAATTTGATTTTGAAAATCCAGTGCAAAAAATTGCAGTTCCGCTTTTTCTAACATCGCGATCTCCTGGGTTTTCATGCCATTACCCTAAGTAACACTGATTGACAATTACTAAGAACCCAATTCTACCTCGATCCATCAGAAATGTAAGCACCTTTTGAAGTTCAGTCTATATCTGGAACGAACATACATGAAATGAAAGAAAACGCTAGTTTTTCAACTATCATGCTTCTTTATCCACTCTCATTGCCAAGGTTTTTGGCCTCACCACAACCTTTTTGTGCCGTAAACGTCAGAAAACATTTTTATACCTCGAAATTCAGAGGCCCGAACAACTGAAGAGCTTGGTTATGGCCAAAGGCGACTAATTTCGACCCTTTATCAGAGCATAGCCATGCCATTCCTCACTTATCTATTGTCTGTGGTTTGCTACCGACCCAGGCGTTTCTTTGATTGCAAAGTTTGAAACCACATGGCTAGGCCTAGTAATTTTTGTGTCCACTACTCAATCTTCGTCACTCCTCAGTCCTAGATCCTGTAATATTAACACTACTTCCAGATTCCGGCATGACTCTGGATATGACCATCGTGCATCTCAGTCCTGTCCACCCACGCAATTGTGTGCCCATATCATGGGTTTGATCATCATGAGGCCATCCGCGTCCTTTCACCTTGGGCTTTCGGACTTGTTCCAAATGACCATGGGTGACAATGTTCGATCATAGATTTCTAGACGCTGGATGTCGGACGACCGACCACTCGGTTGGCAAAACAGTACAATAAACCGGTTTGTAATCAATTCCCAGGAGACCATCCATTGTACTGTTTTACCAGCCGAGTGGTCGGTCGTCCGACATCCAGTGTCTAGAAATCTATGATTCAACCCACAAAGGGTAGGTTCGATTAATGGAACCCAATAGATCTGGTTGCGAATGATGTCGCCCAAAGTGAATGGATCACCAAGCCAGGAAAGTTCAGGTTTCTTACTGATCCCCAGATATTGAGAACCAGCTTGCTTTGTACCGGATTGTAATCTTCCTCTGCGTTGCCCAGCTGACGGAGAAGCAACAGTGTTCCCCTTTGTGGCACCTTTCTGTTCTGCTTATCTTCTTCCTCTTTTTCTTCTTCCTCTTTTTCTTCTTCTTCTTTTTCTTCCCCTCTTTCTCGTCCTCCCTTCCTCCGGTTCATGACAAAAGCGCAGAGAGAAACGTACAGAGAGAGGAGGGAGGAGGCCCACCACCAATTCGAGTTCACTTCCCTGCTTCATTCTTGCCTACCTTCCGTCCTCCTTCCGCCTGTCTGTCAGTCCATCCATCCGCCTTGCGCCTGGGCTGTTGAATATTTGGGTGGATGGGTTGGTTACTTGATTACATGTTGCTTAAAAGCGACTTAGTTGCTTTCATCGTCTCAGGTGGTTTTAAAATCCCAAATTTTGATTTATAATGAGCAAACCTAAAAAAGTTACATGGTGAAAATATTAACTTTTCGGGCTAAAAACAGTTCATGCAAAATTTTCAATTTTCCCACATTCTGGCCTTTTTCCCCACTTTTTCCAGGCATTTTGATCCTTTAATAATAATATTAATATTAATATTATTATTATTAATATTAATAATAATATTATTATTATTAATAATAATAATAATAATAATAATAATAATAATAATAATAATAATAATAATAAAAGTTATTAAGACCTTTTAGCCGCTTTGGGTTTGGGTCGTCGCCAAGTTCTTTTTTCCTAAACGCGCTCACTTTATCAGGTCTTCTCCAAAGAGTTGTCTTGGTGTTTCTGTTGTTTCTTTTTACTCTTTCTCTCCCTGTTCTTCCTCTCTTTCTCGGGAAGAGCCAATACTACATGTTCTAATCAAGGTCTTCTCTACATTCAGTAGGATACTTCCTTCTCGTGTGTGTCTCTCTCTCTTTCTCTCTGTCTCTCTCGTTGGTTCCATGGTGCCCAAGTGAGCTCGCGTGGCTCCCTGTCGTCTACGGTGATGGTTGTTTTTGCTGTAGCCACCAATTCCTCTTCTTATGTTGGTTGGTGTTCGACCTCGTTCTCGTTCTTCCTCTTTGGCGTCCTTGTCCTCCTCGTCCTCCTGCTCATGGCACATGAAGTCGTCCAACGTTGTTACTCGGTTCTTTCCCCGTTCGTTCGTTCATTCGTTCGTTCATTCGTTCGTTCGTTCGTTCGTTGGTTTGCTCGTTTGCTCGTTTGTCCGCTCCCTGGTCTTGGTCTTGGGCGTCCGAGATCCGTCGCTTCTGAATTGTGAGGAGGAAGAACGGCCGTAAAGCCCAAGAACACGGCAACCATCACCTTCTCCTTCGTCTCCTTCTACTTCTTCTTGGCCGTCGTCGTCTTCTTGTCCTTCTTCTTTCCTATGGATCCGAGCTTTGTCTGCAAGTTCTTGCCCTCGTTCTCGCCCCCGCGACTCAATTTAGTCTTGTTCAGAAAATAACTATCAGCTTCTGCAACCAGTCAAAGTTGGAACACGTTCCGAAGAGGACACTACTACTGACCCACGGCACAATTTAGCTTCAGACAAATACTACAGAGAGTGCGGCCTTCATCATCGATCGGTTTGGGGAATCTTCCTCAGATTGAAACGGCTTAGCTCACTCAAAGTCGTTGTTAGTTGTTGTTAGTTCTCAAATGCTCATGACTTCAAAGCACGCAAGTGGTGGGTGGTGACAAGCTTGAGTTCGGGAACTTACCATACTTCCGGGAGCGTACCGAGCATTCACTCACTCCCTTGCCCTTGAGCAACAATTGGGTGCTAGTTCACAATCCTTGGTGGAGCATAATTTGATTGCAGGAATTGGTCTCCTCATGACTTTTGGATGGCGACAAGGCTGTGACCGCCTTGTTTAGGTGTCACAACCTCACACGGCACTCACTCAGAACCCCCTCAAAAAGCCGGTGGCGTCGCAGTTGACCGCCTTCGATTCTGCAACAGGATGTTGTTGGGGTTTCACGCTGAAGACCGCTTCTTCCAGTTAAGTACCATTTGGGTTAATGCGATGTTGGTGCTTACATCGTTGATCCCAATCGTTTCCTTGATTTAAACGCCCCCACTGGCATTGACGGCTTCCCCAGTGGCTTGGAATCAAATTGATTACCTACTCTAATGCTTGGTCTTCAGCGCAGCTCTGAATCACCAATGATTCGCTTGATCTTGATCAGTTGGCATCTGTTGACGCTCTGTGGCTCTCGGGCTAGCAACGAGGTTTTGAATCGGGCCGCTTCTGACTTGAATTCAATAGACATAAACAACCATTCTCCACTTGTGATGCCATCATCAATTCAAACTGGCCTTCCCTTGGGCGAACAGTCCTCCGTTGTCCGTGATCAAAGTACCTTGAAAACTTCCAGTAATTTGTTCCAGACATCTCTCAAAGACTCGAACGTCCTCTCTTCACATTTTTCATTGCCAGCATTACAACTACCACAACAAGAGCAACAAACATCATCACCAGCAGTGACGACAACAACAGCAGCAACAGTCGCCGCAGAAGCAGCAACAGTAGCAGCATCTACATCATCAAATTCAATCAGTCACAATCTCTACCAATATTCTCAGGAGCCATCCCCTTCATTTTCGTACGCGCTGCCCCCGAAGACTCCCTCTTCCAAGGCAAATATTTTCCCCAACTCCGAACTTTTAAGGAAACTTTCACAGTCCAGTTCGAGCAATGGTTTGAGCCGCCCACAAAGCCTTCAAGGTCAACCAGAGGGTCGGACTCCAACGTCAGCATTGTTACCACTCTCATCAGCAGAAGTATCAGTATCAGCAGTATCAGCATCATCACCTCCTTCGTCTGAAACACAAGAGGGACACTCTAATCCATATGTGCGCGACAAGCGATCAGCCAGTCCAAATCATCACAGTTCTGACAGTGCCATCTACCTCAATACGCCTTTGTCCAGGACAGGGCGGGACCGCTTTAAGCATTCTTGGCGCCGACGAAAATCCTTTTACGGACCTCCGATGGAGGTATCCAACCCTTCCTCCGCATCCTCTCGCGTCTTAAAGCAGTCTTCCCTCTCTGAGTTTGAGTCACACTCAGATCCCAACCCTCGAAATCACCATCACAATCGCCGTGAGCATCAACAGAATTCGAATGCGCTTTTCCCCCGAAGTAGTGACACAAACAATAAGAACAATAACAATTTTGATGACGACAACAGCAGCAACAACATGAATAACAACAACAACAATAACACACCGTTGTCCCAACCAAGGGTGTCCCAGAGTTCTTACCGGTCCCATCGAGTCGTCTCCCCCGAGTCTCTGGACAACAGGAACCTGTGGAAACCACCTGGCTCCCAGACTGACCTGTCCATGCCCACAGGCCTACAAGAGGGCCCCGTGGTGGCTGCCAGTATGTCTGAATCGGCTAATCTGGCCAACAACTCGCCAGTGGAAGCCTTTGCTGCCGTCGGGCAAGATCTGGCCAGAAATCTCATGATGAGGACACCTCGGTCCGGTCGAAGATATGAAGTTCCTCAAATTGGTGAGTCTCATACCCACCGGGGCAATTGGTAGCTAGCGGTTCCCTACATTTAGCGTTATGAATTGATAATTTCGGGATCAATGGGTGGCCTACTTTAGCCAAAGGTTTTCTGCTACTCTCTGGTCCAAAGTCTGAGTCACAGTAAGCATGGTGTTTATCTAAGTAGGGGGCTTCCCCGGCCCACCTTAGGCTGACCCGGTTATACCCTTTCTTTCTTTCGGTCGGTCGGTCGACAATGACGAGGAAAACGACCTCCTGCAAATACAAATGAATCATAGCCATAAAAAAAGGCCAAGACAAGAAGAAACGGTTTACCAGGTTTTTGAGAGGTACTCTCCCGCTTTGTCATTTACATCAAAAATGTCCAACTGGTTTTGTTATGACGAGATGGATTGATGTGCATTGAGCATTTACCACGGAATAAGTAATTTTGTTTGTCCTTGTCATGGTTTCGTTTCAATTCATCAGCCTTGGGTGTTATGCTCTCAATTGTGGACCCTAATAAGACCCCAGCACCGACTTATGAACGGAAAACGTACTCGTGGCAAAGCAAGTAGAAGTCAGAATTGCCTGAAACCTTGTGCTACGTAGCAATACATACAGTAGATGAAGGAGGATTGCAGTTGTCTGTTACTGGTATCCTGCCTGGTCCCTGGAAACCTCAAATACTCAGAGACCCCTAGAGATTTCTCCGGCACTAAAGGGAAATAAACACATTACTCAGATGATCCTCCCCCAATGAAGGCTGAAGGCCAAGCGCTGGCAGGCGAGAGCTGAAGTGGGAAGCCTTTACCCAGAGTATTGTCGAGGATGATTAAGAAATCATTTCTCGGTACAGTTTAGCTTCCTAGATTTGTTCGTGCGTTTGGCCTCTGGCGCTAAGTTTAGCTGAGAACATTTATTTTTAGCTTGGCAGCAAACGATGATCGGTTGAACTTTCGTGCTAAATATTGAGCCTTTCCTTTCTCATGCGAGTTCAAACAAAATATATGAACTCTCTCAGGCCATACGCTAACACTTTAAAAATCTATATTTTACCTCACCTAGCCACTTGTATGGAGCAATCCTGAGATTAAGACCTGTTCTATTTTACAATATGATATGAATTTGAAGCAAGCTATGAGATAAAGTTATCCATTTTTGACTAGTTTATGATGAACTTTCAGAGTTTTTAAAGAGCACTATTGCTACACATGAAAAAAGCACCCTTCGCCTCAGGGTAAACATTAGTGAAGCTCTTAAGTGAGACGGACGCACTTGGTGTAATGAAATATTCACACGAATCATAAATTCAAGCAGTCAGCTTGCGTTCTTCTAGTATTTTTTTGATACCTTTTATTTCGTGATGCTCCAAAGAATGAGCTATTTTAGAAAACACACATTCGTTGAAATGTCAAAAACTTCCCAAACGGACATGGAAAAGCGGCTTGACAGAACCACCTTGCTTAAATGAATTCAGTAAATAGCGAACTGAAGTGATTCAATTGATAGGAGAGTAGTCAGTCTAGAGTGGAATAGATCTAAATAAGTTACTGCATCTTGGCTAAATAGAAATGAACTGTTTGTTTATTTGTTCGAGTGGCCGATTTACAAAATTGATGGTGAGCAATTATTCGTTCTATCCGCGTACTACTTTTCGGGGAGAAACATCTCGCATAATACTACAATTAACCTTCGCAAGGGGATCCATCTTAGAGGTAAGATGACATTGGAGCAATCACAATAAGGTCAAATTTCTATATTTAGTCTTCATTAAAACGCTTCCAGCAAATCAGAGTCCACCAACTTTTGTAAAGAAAGGTTGATGAAAGCTAGCAAGTCTTCTCTCTCCAAGGATGTTTAGTTGACAATTGAGATAAGCACAAGAGTGAAGTGGAATACCAAAAAGGGTGTAGCAAAAATAATGCCTTGTTAAAACATCTGGAACAGGATACTTTGGCTAATGCACTGTTTTCAAGAGTCTTGAAAACGAAAGAGTTTGTTGGTTTTTAAAAGACAAACCCCTGACAATCCAAAACTTGCTTTTGTTCTTGTTGCACCTAGATATTGACTTGAACCGGTACGATTATTGCTAGAATATAGATATTGAGAACAAATATGCCCGGCCATCTCAAAGAGTTATTATTGGATCCGAAAACGGATCAATTTGGTTGAATCCGATACATGATATGCCCTGAATCAGAATCGAATTTCTTCATTAACATGCGCTCGTTGTGTTCTTTGTTTTGAGCCCTCAAGGTTATAGCCGACTTGAACTCTTTGCGAATATACAAGGGCCTATTGGTATGTGTACCTACGTTGCCTA
>NC_081444.1:6134349-6157157 GCF_007210705.1 Tigriopus californicus
GGGGGGGAAGGGGGATATTTCGAACTCAGTACGCTCAATCAGTCGAAGAAATCCATTTTCTAACCCAGGCTAATTTGGCCATGGAGAACTTTCTGATGTGGAGTAATCTACTATGCTTTCGGGCATGCACATGAGAGAAGCATTGCTCGATTTGCTTTCCGTCGTCTCTCACTACTTCAACTAAGACCACTTCTGTAGCACCAATTTGAGGCAGAACTCGTGCTTGATGGCTTCGGCGTGTGTGACGTAATTGTGACGTCAAGATCTTCGCGGACCACTTCTTCTTCGTTTTCTACTCTTACTCCTACAACTAGAAGTAGTTCTACAACAGTTCCTGTTTTGGTTCCAACCGCTCGCGGTAGGGCACCGTTCATGGCCCTAGCCAACCCATTTCACAACTCTTTCTTGGCCTCCCTGGCTTGCTCGCTTGGTTGTTGTCATGGTCGGGTGGCTGGTTGGTTGCTTGGTTGGTTGGTTGGTTAGTTGGTTGCGTGGTTGGCTTGTTTGCTCGCCCTCCCTCGGTTTGGCACCGCTGGAACTCATCCCAAGAGGGACCACACACATGGGATCCTGAGGCATTGAACGTGGGAGTGAGTTGCAGGAACATACTCACCCACTCTCCCACTCACCTACCACATTAAAGTGGAACCATTGACGGACTTTAAAGCTGAGACTCTACGTGTGGGGCCTCTGGCTCTCCATCTTCCCGCCAGCTCCATCCAGCAAAGGCCATGAAAAAGAAAGGCCCCGGCGTTGCGTTCATGCGCAGGTCCGTTGACCGGGATTTGCGGCCTCAATCCCCGTTCAAAGGGCGCAAAGGCATTCATGAGCGGGACAGGCCATGCGGGAAAAGGAGAGGCGGAGAACAGAACAATCTGCACAACAGCAAAGTATCCGCTTACATACCAAATGGCCAAATGGCCAAATGGGAAGGAAGAGGGCAGTCCAGACCAAGGACGAGGAGGGTCAGCTGGTGGCTGGAAAGAATTTCATTGACAATTTTGGGGGCTTTCTCGAGAAGGAGTTGTAACTAGGCAAGGAATTTGCTCAATGGAAACATCATGATTATTCAACAAGGAGCTGACAATACGCCACATTAGATTCAGAGGCTAGGAGTAGACTTCTACCACCTAACTCATATATCTTTAGTATCCGCCTTGATACACTGATGCCTTTCTAAAAGGCAGACAAATCAATCACACATTGCACAATTGATAATTAAAAGAAAAATGTTTTCTTTTCCAACCCTTTCAAAACGAGTATCAGGTAGCTGTTGTGGTTGTTTCCATTAAAAGGATAACAAATGGCCCTTTAATCCAATGACAACCATTCATGGCCCGAGAGGTCATTAATTATCTCTCGTTTCCCTGGCCCCAAAGATCCCAAGCATGGTCAATGAAAGCATTTAGTAGCAGTACTCAAGGAGTAGTATGTAAGTAGACAAACGTTCAGCTGGCAGAAAAAAGGGAACAAGCCAGGGAACAAACCAGTAAAGAAGCGAAGAGCTTGAAACCAGCCCATGTGGGAGGCTCTACTTTCAATCTTCAGTAGGACGTTCAGGGCAAAAGGATGCGATGCGGGGAGAAGAACCTTCGTTCGGACAACGAGAAGCCTTCATGATAGCGCAAAGCAGCGCCGCGCCGTTCCTTCGTTTGCTCGTATTGTTGTGCCGAATTGTTGTTACAGTAAGACTGTTGAGAGCGAAGGAGTAAGAGTAAGCGGGTTATTGGTCTATGCCCTGAGTCCAAGAGGTCATTAGGTGCGTGGCACAAGATTTCTCGGTAATGGCCATTCGGAGAGTACCACTGCTTCCACCCAAACCACCTTCCATACAACAGTATGTGCCACGTACTTCGACAGACAATCCAACTCGAACAGTAACTGCCTGATGGTTAATGGCAGACCCTTGGTTCAGATTTGGGAACAAAGATCCTCCAAATATAGATTCGGCCGGTTTGAAAAGAAAAAGGGTCGTCAATGAGCTCTCGCCGCCATCCATAAAGAGAGGCACCTATCTCCGGTTCGGTCTTCTATTACTGTACGTTCATTTTCAAGGGCATGTTCTCTCAGTTGAAGGATATATGAAGGACGAGGGTGAGGGCAAAAATAGTCACCTTTTATGAAAAAATGGGGTGATCGTAAGTTTGAGAGCCCTCTAACTCTTCTACGTAATTCGCCGTAAGTCTCCATCTTATAGCTTTGGCCAAAGATTTGATGTGTTTTTAGGCATCTTCATTCTGCCAATGAAGCGAGGACCTTCATTGGAAGTTGCGGGTCTCTTCGTCTTTTTCTCTCGATTGATGTTGCTAATTCTCTTTCAAAGCAGGAGGCGACCAGCTAACTTGTTGCTCACTTTCTCCCGTGCCACCCATTCATTGTAGTCCAAAAGAAAAGGATAGTGCTAAAAGCTAATGAGGTCTCTCGCTCCCACTGATTGGAATCTTTTTTTCTGTTGTTGTTTTGATCGAACACGGATTTGACGCTCTTTTGTCATCTTCGAGTTCTTGGCGAGTGTTTGGTGGCAGCACTTCAATTCTCATCTCTCATGAGCAGTCTTCTTTTTACGACGAACGATGGAGATAACAACAGAAATGGAAACAACTGAACTTTAGACTGATTTGATGCATGGTTCCTCTTGGCGGTGCTTGCGTCATCAGAAGTTCTCCGCCAAATTGAAGCTTAGATCATATACATAGATTCTTAGAAAAAGAAAGGCTTGAGCATGTCGGATCTGCGTGCTATTATTCATTCGAACCCGCTAACCATGCGTGCTTCACCATCGAATTGTCACAAATGCAGGTCCAAAATGAAGTCGCTGCCAAGGCCAGGTGAGACCATCCAGGAGGTAGGTACTCAGAGTGTAATTACACCATTCGATTCCAAGTATCCGACAGGCAATAGATATTGGCAATGACTCCGTGGGCTAATGTGCGTACTTACAATAGCCGGGGAGCTGTTGTCGTTTCTCACGATTTCGTTCAAGAAGCGAGTGGTTTCAAGTCGTTTGGTTGGTGAATAATTTGACAACCATTCGTCATTGCCAAATACGCATCATCCATATTTCAAAGAAAGAGGGAAATCCCGTGGGTTTACATCAAATTCATTGTCTTCTCTTAAGGCTGGGATTTCCCAAGGTGGCTAAAAATGGCAACAAACATAGGCGCTTTCCGGCCTTAATGGCATCCTGAAATGTGATGGCAAGCAAAGGCTACAAAAAGGCCGAGACTCGCGTGTCGAAGAACACAGACCATTATGCCCTCAAATGCGAGGTGACAAGCTGAAAACAAAATCTGCAGCTTTCCTTGGAAGATTCCTTGTGAAAAATTGGATGGAAAATACCATTGGCCTTCATTATAGTTCCTACTAGGAAAGCACATGGTTTGATCCTTGGTTTAAGGCCTCGTACGGTTGCTGTTGGGTTAGTAGTTTCTCTATCGCTTTGATCATGGAACTATTTGACGAGTATTCGAAATTGTCTCTCCAGCAACATGAAAATAAAACTGGCGATGAGTCTGTCAGAAATTGAAGTAAACAGAAATCCTATGACATTTGTAGGATGAGTTGTTACATATTCGGGAGATGGTGTGCCCATAAGTTTGACAGTTTATGCATTAGTGACATTTTTTAGGCCTTCTTGTGCTTGCCTTCCCACACTCTACGCTTTGCTTCCAAACAATTGTGTGCCTCTCTAGGCCTGGTCCCCGAAAACGTATCAATAATTATAACTTTCTAACTAGGCCACGCTCTAACTCCCAGATTCGACAATCGCACTTCTATTCATTAAACATTGATTATCAGCGCACAAACTATCTTCGAAGGCCATGTCTTTGGAGTATTTGTTGACATGACAAGGTCAGAAAAAAAGACTGCAAAACGCCCACCTGTGGGCTAGCTTACCAGGGACATAGGAAAAGAAGTCGCGAGACCACGCGATTCACGATATAGTTGCTTGCGTGGGTGGACCTTAGGCTTAAAACTATTCTGGTTGTGTGTCTCGTTTCAATCCGATTAGTTGCAAATCCTGGCAATGGGCAACCCACCCGCCTAACCAATGTGGGATTCTTGGGAACCGTTCGAGATTGCGGAAGGAAAAAACAAAGAAACTTTCTACCTTTCATGGAATCGCCGATAAATATACCGTGAATTCGCCCGAGAATAGTTCGGAGCTAAAGAGATCATTGGCTTACCACACACACACACACACAAAATAAGTCCCTCATTTAATAAGCTGATTGAGTATCCAGACACGAGAATTTCATTTACCTCTTCTTTACATAAGTATGATCGGGCTCACATCTACGTATATCTTCATCTCATATCGTAAGAAAATGAAATCGTTTTGTCGCAACTGTCATGAGAATGTTCTTGAGTATCGTAAAGGTTGTCAAAAGGATCTCCTTCGTGGGCTAAAATAGCCTTTTCCCCCTAAGCGATAATAACCTATCGTTGGATGGTCCACAATTCTGTTCTTGTATATCTATCTACACTAGATGTGATTTGATGACCGTTAGAGATCAAGCCAAGAAGAAGAGTGGCTTTCCGCTGGATGCGCGTTATCATGAATGAAGATGAGATGTCCCAGTGCTATTCTTGGCGCTGTTTTCTATTGAATATGAATAATTCAAGTATGGGACGGGCCATCGATCCAAAAACAACAAGAGGCGTACTTGAGATTCGAGATTGGTTCAAGGCAAATTGACTCCCCCACCTGATGGGACAGGAGCTATTTTCGAACACATCGCCCTCGACACATTAGTATAGTGAATCCCCTTGGGCTAATTTGGAACGGTCATGTCGCCAGTCACACAAAAGGTAATGAGGTGTTGATAAAGGGAATTCACTGAGCCGGATGGGGTGATTGGTGGCCCAGATGGATTATCTACACATTTCCAATTTCATAACGTTCGAGCCCACATCTAGCAGTCCATATGTGCACAACAAGCTGAGAAAAAAGCGACACGGATCGTGTGTAATTTGTCCGTACAGCAGTATCGTAGAAACGTGGCGGGCCTTTTGACGTCACGCTAGAGGCTCGGTCGGGTTCAAGGCTTCTGCTTCTATGATAATATTAGAGCGCTCAAATGGTCTCGCTCGCTTTTACGGAAGTACAAGATATAGGGGGCCGAGTGGATCTTGACGGAACACCGCGATGAGTGCACCTGACGATTTGTGTCGGAAACGGCCAAGTTGGCAAGTGCAAGTGAATACCTCAATCATTGCAACAGTGAAGCATCAATCATTCGTAAAACTTCTTGCTGTGTAGCACAAAGACAAGCAGACAGATAGAGTCCCACACGGACGCGGGAAGAGCTAGTGAGAAGTAGAAAGAGCGAAAGAGAAAGAAGGGCCGAAAGAGGGTCCATGTTGGTCCATTTGAATGGCCAAGCTAAAAATAGCAGAGCTAAGCTCGACGGACGACTACGTACTAGAACTCGGAATGAAGGAGGTAGAAATGTTGCGGTTCTGGCTGACCACTGGCCATCTCGGCACAATACCGCACAACAGAGTGAATGATACTCCTCAAACCCCTTCCATTCCTATGGTCTTGATCTTGGTCTGGACCAGGCCTTTAAGCGAGCCGAGCAAGCCTTCATCTTGGAATTTGGATGGCTCATTTCTTTCACCACTTAAAACGGTGAGATGAACTCACTTCCCTGACTGACAGGCCGACTTATCTTGAGTAACAGATTTATGACCCATCTTGAGATCTCCTCCTCTAAAGTAGATATATCAGGTCTCTTACCAAGCGGTGATCACCTTTTCGGTGAAGATTTTTAATGAACTGGGAAAAAGCTCCCACTACTCTACAAATGTCGACAATTACCTCTCAAAACGCTGGTTGCCCTAACAGCTTTATTCGAAGTTAAAAAAAACCATATGGAGCGATTGTTTCAACCGGTTCAGTTTAGGGTGAAATTGTAGGAAAGTGCTTACTTAAAACCTCATAATGAATCATTTAATTCTGCGCCAAGGCTCCCCCGCATCCGGGTTTCAAACGATCCTTTTGAATCCAGAATAGATGAAAGGTCAAAGCAAATCACATTCGCGTGTCCTTTGGTCAAAATGAGTAGCTGGATATGGATGTACTTATGGATGAGTCATTCAAAATCCATTGGTTATCTTATATATATACGGGATACATAAGTTTGTAAGGCCAGAGGGCCACCTACCAAGATACTAGATTCCACGAAATGTTGGATCGTCATCGTCATTCGTCCATCCGGATCCAGATTGGTGTGCATTTGACAGTATTTACACTCTTGAAGACTCTTTGGGTGACATTCGGGTCAAATGAGAATGTGTTCAATGGGTACTAGTAGCCATCTGGCTTCCGTCATTCTGATGTGGGCGTGATTGTACCGGGAGGTTTGCACAAGATGGGAGAAGGAAAAATAAATGTATTACCGAGAAGCGCTGCCCGTCAAATCCAGACCATTCACCCATTCACCGGAAGGTAGAACAAGCACATCCTTGGTGTCAGACCAGTTCAAACCCCCTTCCCTTGGATCACGAACGTGTTGCCACTCATTGTTTTCCCTCGGGAGCCTGGCCATAATCGGTCTTCGTTTCAAGTTGATCGCTCACAAGCAGTTGTGTTTCAATGCCGATTTAATGGACGTTGTTCGCCTTTGCTTCACACCCATCAATATACATATACTACCAACGTTCCTTGGCCACGCTCACCGGGAATACCCTGAGTGTATATCGATGAATGCATGCATGGCAATGGTTATGCCAATTCCAAGGTCCTTTTTCGTTCACGACGTGACCTTTTCCAATTTCAATTGCCACCAGGCGAACGGGATTTTTGAGAAATATGCTAGTCTGATGGACCCACTCGAAGTAATACCCCAGAAAATGAGCTAGATGGATACAACGTAAGAGTGAAGGGAGGGGGGNGGTTTGCACAAGATGGGAGAAGGAAAAATAAATGTATTACCGAGAAGCGCTGCCCGTCAAATCCAGACCATTCACCCATTCACCGGAAGGTAGAACCGGGGAAGTGGATATGTAGCCTTTTGATGGCAAGACAAATGGCGGCAAGCGGCGCTATCGACAAAGGCTGAACTTTAAAAAATGAGCTGTCACGCCACCTGGGTCGAGGTGACGCCATGAGTAAGGGACACGGCTATTTTCGCGCCACCATGTGTGTGAGTGTGTGTGTATGTAGGGCGGGTTAGACTTCACCAAAAGCCAACAGTATTTTTCGGGTTTTTTTCCAAATATGAATTCATGGTGACGGTATGGGCAAGGCTTCCATTTTGAAAGCACCGAGTTTGGGAACATGGAAAAAGTGATTGGCTTTTCCGAGCCATCAATATTTGATACTGCCGTGCTTGATTCAACTCCTTCTCTCATTCGTTTCTCGGACTGAAAAAAAAACACATGAAAGCTCTAAATGTGCGCCTACTCTTGAGAGGGACTTCTAATCAATCATTGTTTTAATGGGTGGCCAACACCGTGTGCAATTGTTCTGTACCTCCTTTGAAACTGGGTTGGTTCAACGCGTCGTCCTCCGCCATTCAGTCTTCATTTCAATTTATTCCCCGACCCCATTGGCTTCTCCCATGACTTCTACACATTGAGATAGGCGTTTGAGTAAGGCCACTTCGCCAACTCCTATTTTGGCTTTTCTCGCCCCTCTTCCTCCATTCATTCATGAATTGTCGAGAACCAACTTGGGTCTCGATGGGAAGAACGGAGAAGAAAAGCAGGATTGGAAGAAAGAACTACGTACACTCACGCACTCACCCTCGTTGGTGGGAGAAAAAAGGCCAGAGAGGAAAAATAAAAAAGGCACTGCCATGCCCAAATATTGTCCTTTGCACTAGTAGTACATAGTAGTGTGTACATACATACTTACAAATTACGTACATTCAGAGGAGATACACCGTAGTGCCTCTTTCTTGTTCTGTTCTCCTCAGGGCTTCTTGGTTTCCTTGCTTGTACTTGGCTTGACTGAGTGCATGCATGCATCTTAGCTCGCAAAGGGTCTCTATGCTTGCTTACTTATACACCCAATATATTTCTTTCCGCTTCACAACCCTCGTAAGTTGAAATGGACTAGAAACAGGACAATAGAGCTGAGCTGACGATAGCTGACTGGGGAATCCATTCAAAAGCACCAAAAGGAATTCATTCCCAAGCCTGGTGCTCACTGAGAGGGCTAGGTCAACCGACTGACGAGTGACGTAAAGACCTTTATGGCTGGGATTGTTTTTAAGAATCATCGTTATTGACTCTTATGGAATATTAACATCAGCAGGTGCTTATTTTTGTTGTTATCGGACGGCTTAATTTGAGCTGTCGTCACACATATTCATTTTCTGACAATGCCCTCTCTCTCATCTCTGGCAAAGCTCTTTGTCTTAGAAAGCTTTTGTTCTGATCGGACCACAACATCATCAGTTTTGGATCCGGTAACCACTTAGGGATGTGAGACAATCAATGGTCGGCCTTCAAGTTCGTGCAAAATAATCTGTGATTATCCGAAAATATTATTATCATTATTGTTGTTGTTGTTGTTGTTGTTCACGTTTTTTCAACACTTGAACAGCTCTCGGTACCACTTGCTGCCGTACAATTACGCGCAACCGCAGGAATATGATTGGGCAAGAAATGAGCTTTCATATGAATGAAAACGAAACTTGTCCCTTGAGCTTAAGCATGAGCTATCCCATGGCTTTTAGCAAGTCCATTGATATTTTGGATGCCTTGGTGGCTTTCATCGATCTCATCTAAAAGTTGCAGGTTGCTGAACAATGATTTCCTTCGGAGAAACACTTGAATCTTTTCTTTGCGGACGCACAGTAGGTATATGATTTTCTAGGCCTTCTCACACCAAAGTGAGAGTCGGGTCAATTGGCTCCATGGCAACCAATTCCGGCCTAAGGGCCTTGGCTATCATGCCTCTCTCAATCGGGACTGGCGAAGGAGTGTTGCGTTCGTCGGGTAGCTATTTTTAGATATTTTTTCGTGAAGTTTGGAAGTTCTGCGCCAAATATGGGCTAAGTGCCTTCTTGAACCAAGTTCTTGGATAAACCATCGACGAGAACCAATTGAACTATCCATGTTTCCAGTCTTAGCAATCACTTGAACATCGACCCGAAATCCTCCCAGCTCAAGGTCGTTCTTCGGGGTCTGCCAGCAACTAACTAAATTGCACTTTGATCCTCAGTAGAAATGAATCAAGAATTGGAAATCGGGGGATCAATGCCTTTAAATGTGATTGACTGTGGAGGAGCCCAGTCAGTTGCAAGCGGGTCAATTTGACTTCTGAATTGGCTCCTTCATGTTGAATAAGTATTTTGGTTGCGGGTTTGATTGAACCCCACCTCCTTCCCCAGAGAAGCAGGCAAATGAATGTTGCCGAATGGGCTCTCACGTAACCAGTGGGTGAGGGCGAGGAAATCGAGCCATTTTGTGGTTCCTCTTTTCTCGCCTTGGGAATGGGTTTGCCTGACTTTGGAACGATTCATGAACTCGAGAGCCGAGGCCAAAGAGCAAAGCTTTTTTTCCCTTTTTACTTTGCTCATTTGACTTCAGATGCAATGAATGGCATTCGTATTTTAGAGGAGTTAGAAAAAACAACGGACTACTAGTTCCGAAGCTCTTGAAGAAAACGCAAAGTAAATGAGTTCATTTTAGCTTCCCTAACCTTGAATCAGAACCCATTGACCCTCAAGAATTGGACAGTAAGAGTCAATGGAAACGCTGATGAGGTCATTTTGTTTCGATTTGATGCGACGTCGGGGACTTCAATTTCCAAACCTCGCACCAACTTTCTTGTTGGCCAAGTTGAAAACTCTGGCATCAGGCTGGGATTGTTCGTTGGCGAGAAAAAAACCATAAAAGGTCATTGGAGGGAGTAAATATGGAAAGTCCATTCAGAGATCATCAAAGCCAATCAATTGCACGTACAGTACCTCATAGATGATTTACTACAATCACAGTTCTCAAAAAAAACCAAAACTCAAGAATGTACCTACTCGTTGGAAGAGTGAGGGTCCATTTCCCGTATAAACTAGTTTCGCTCAATTTAAAAGTGCTGTGTACTTGTCTTGAATTTTCTATGGAGCCTCTTTGCTCCAATACATATCCTTGGGTTGTAGCCTACTCTCTTCCTCTCACTTTCCTCGACGATTTTGCTTTGGTCTTGTCATGAGATTGGTAGGCAGAGAGCCTCAATGATCTCTTGGTTTAGAAGGCCCATTCATTCTAACTTGCAACCCAAAGATGGACTTGCCACTATTTCTACCACTGCTACTTCTACTAGCACTTCTCTGAGAGCACGAAAACTTCGTATGTAAGCTCGCCAACCAACGAGAAAGGCCAAGAGCTCGTGAGTATTTTCTAACTCCCGACTCCGTGGTCCTTGGTTGGTTGGTGATGGAACCAACTATTTTTGAGCCCCTGTCCCACCACCCCAGACTGTTTTCGCCTATTGCCACATCACAAGCACATCAACAAGACCCACTGGCATCCCCCATTCGGCAGAGTGAGTCTTGGGAACGATTTGGAGTGGGCCAAGGGCAGTCACAAGAAAAGATACGTACTCAAGAAAAAGAAAGATCAGGACGGCTATTTTGCTAATGAAATGCCAAAAAAGTCGGAAGATTTTTCGACCTGCTTCGTCATTTCCGAGCACAGACGAGCCAATCAATACCTTTGAGATACTTCAGCTCTAGAACTAACAAACTCGAATGGGTTTTCCCGCCATACGTACAAAGATGGGAAAAGGTTGTGTGTGCTTTTGGTCCACGGGTTTTTACGTTGGAAGGGACACTTCTTGAGTTTCGAATGCCAAGTCTCACCCTCTGAATCCATTTGACTCTGTGGCTGAGATCGATGTTCCTTTATTATTCATTATGGCGCTTTTTCAGTTTGAAACAAACAATCTGTGTTTGAGTACGTATGTCATTGTTTTGTTCCCCAAAAGCTCGTTCTTTCGTGCTCTACAAGGTATTGAAAGACAAACCTAAGCGCACGGAACAACGAAAGTGATTTTTCAAAAGAATATGTCCAAATGTCAACTAAAGATGAACCGCACTTTCCTACAAGCGATGCGGGTAGTCTTCGAACGATGCCCTAGTGAGATGGAATGAACTTTCGTCTCAGGCGGAGTATATTAATGAATGGCTTTTTTTTGTCCTCTCCTCCCTCGCTCCCCGTTGGGAATGGTACTGTAAACCGTGGTGGTCGAGCGCATGCAAATCCCATGCTGCATCCTCACGGCCTTCCTGTATGGCTCGAACATGACAGACGCTTTTATCTTTCATCTCCCACCGAGGTTTCTATCGGATTGTCAAAACAGCTTTATAGAATATGACTGCAAATGATTGACCCCTTTGCGTCTCGACTTTCCAAGATAGTCCAGTCGAAGCCGCAGCAGTAGCCAGCGAACGGAGTCTTCTTGCTTCATCAACTGGATTTGATTTTTGGCAGTCCCAAGGGGACTCGTTCTTTCAACTTGGGCTGTTGGTAATGGCTGAAGAAGTCTACTCAACTAGTATTCCTCAGATTGAAGGAGTCCCCCGCCCGGCACTTCAGTGCTGGCACTCGAGTCCTACTATGCGATGTAGTAGTTCCATCCATGGAGCTCTCCTACCTCTCTCTGCCCTCTACTATATGTAGTAGATACTAGTACACGTGCTACGTACGAAGAAGAGAGAGAGAGAGAGAGAGAGAGAGAGAGAGAGAAGCGTTTTACTGAATGAACAAACTGTCGGCGGGAACACTTGCTAGATACAAGCACATGGTAGTGGAACATGGAGCCGAGGATAATCTCCTTGGTGGGGCAACAAATACGCTGGAACACGAGCAGGATGTGAGTGAGCCTGTTGCCACGATCTCTGTTCCTCCAGTGAATGTACGTACAAGTATGCATGCAGTGTGGCATGGTTTCTCATTCGATCAACTTAGGCATTCTATCTATGGTTCACTTGCGAGTCTCGATAAGGCCTAGAACATGCACGACGATGGACCAGGGATGATAATCATTATATTGATGATGATGATATCGGCTTTGGCTTGTTGAGTGGTGACTGGAAGAGCATCATTTCACAGACCTCTCTGTTTCTTCTTCTTCCAGAATGTCCTCGGACCAGCGATCGCATGGAGCTGTTTGCTTGTCCCACTCCTGATTTCCGAGGTCGCTATCGATGCATTGACGACCGGGTTCTATGCAATGGCTTCTTCGATTGTCCCGGACACGAAGACGAGAACCCTGACCAATGCCTCTTCTACAAGACTGTAAGTTGTTGAATTTGTTTCATGTCTAACGGGCACAAACTCTCAGTAGATACAAATCGAAGTGGGACCCATTTTTCTGGTTGGGAGGAGGAGGAGGGAGAGGCCGACGTCTTCTCATGGGAAGTAGCCGCCGGTCCCAATGGTCGAGACTCATTCGATTTCCCGTGTCAGAGAGATCTTCTTCCTCTTGTCTGCTCCGACACCCCAGTGACAAAATATGGGACACTTCGGTTTAATCCACTCTCGTTCCTTGTTCTTTCCAGACGAAAGCCCACCTCGACATCCTCGCTGAAGCTTTACTCCGATGGGCACGAGGCCGATAAGAATGAGGCGTCTGGCCATCCAGCGTCGCAACTAAAAAACCAAAATAAGAGTCCTCGAATCCTCGTGACCTCCAACATGAAGACGGCGCCAAACGAAGCACTCGAACTCTAATGTTGTCAAAAAAGAAGCCGGAGAGCCTGATTGATTTTTCGATCCCATTTTTTGGAAAATGAGCCCTTACTAGCAAGCACTCGAGTGGACTTCGATGATACAATTGATGGCGATGATGATGACGATGATAATAATCATCGCCTCGTCTGATCTTTTTTCTACGACCTTTCAAGCTGACAGACATTTTCCGGGGTCACGTGGAACATTCACAGTTTATCCCGATCCTGATCAACGACGAGTCCTCAGATGAGGTCAACTGATTGTCGCCGAAGGCCACCCACAACCTCGCAGGGCTTACTGTGTACTAACTAACAACCCTACCTACCTACCTACCTACCTACTTAGAGAGTCGGCCTTGTAGCCAGTAGTCGACAAACGACTGATATGTCGGATATTTTTGGAAAGATCATTTCTGACTTCTTGTTCCAATTCATCTCCCAACTCTAAACTAATGTAAGTGCTAGCGTACGTCTTCGTCCTCTTCCACTTCCTCCTCCTCCTCCTCCTCCTCCTCCTCCTCTTCCTCAATTGGTTTCTATCATCATGGAAAGTGAAGATGAAAACAACAACACTCCCCCGCTATCCACATTACGTGCCCTCCCCTCTACCAATTCTCCGACAATTCTTGTTGTTCGTTGAAAACTCTTATTTTTTCATATCCAGTAGCATAAGGACAAACAAGCTTGCCCAGACACAATCCCAAAGTAGCGCCACAGAAACATAAGAACGAAGCCTTGGCCAAATTCTGGAAAATGCCCACTCTTCTCCGTGAATAACTTATGACCTTATACACTATTTGGTAAATTGAACCACGTTAATAGTAATTGCGCCTTAGGCTCGTTGGATGTGAGTCGGTATTCCATATTGTGAAACTTAATAATAGTCGAGTTCGACATCCAAATTGTTAGCACGCCAAAGAAAAAACTGTACAAGCTAAAGGGCCATCTTGCCCACCCCCAATTTCCCCAGTTTCATTGGACCGAGAACAGACTGTTCCATCTTGTTCCTCGTCCTTCAGCTTGTTATTTAGGTTATTCTTTGAGCTCGTTCCTTCCACGGGTCACCTTTTAACCTGTGCTCTTTCTAACCATCCACCTCGCTACTACATCCACTCACTCATCGATCTGCCCTTCTTTTTCTCATTGTTCAAAGACACGTCCCACTTCATTTTGACCCCCGTTTCCTCTAGCCCACTTCAACTAATGATTACTCAACATAGCTCTTTCTCTTCAGCTCTATTTTTGCATTCTTTCCTTGAGACGCTCGAACTCAAAAAACAAACAAACTGAAAATAATACCCATTCTCAGTCAAGGGGAAAAGAGCCATTCGCTTTGGGCTTTATACTAGAAGAAAATAAACACGTCGTTGTTGTTCCTACTACTGCTTCTACTACTACTACTACTACTAATACTACTACTACTACTACTGCGGGTCATGACGGCATAGCTCTGATGACAACGACGATCACGACGACAAAAGGACTCGCATTACTCGTTCAACTCGTTCTGCTTCTCATACACGAGTGCTGCTATTCTCAAGCACTCCAGTGACACCACTCATGACCACCCTAAGAATGACCGCAACGAGGTTCACACTCCTCCTGGTTATTGAATTTTAAGTGTAAAGGTTGAGCTACCAATTTTGCTAGGGCCCGTCTTTACCCCGATCTGCTACCGTTCTCTTACACCTACTACGTTCCGAACCCAAACACCCTCACACCAATTTCATGATACACTACACAGTATACGCACCTTCAGGAAGCGATTACTTGTTTTAGAGTTCAATTCCACATCGTTTTGTCGGCAGTGGCTGTAAAACGCATACAAAATTCATGAACCCCAAACCGCAAGTAAAGTCCCCATTACTCTAATGAGCCGATATATTCAAGACACGGTTTCTAGGGTCCCTACCGAGCTCTGGTTTTATCTTTTTATAAAATAAGAGTCTTACCTTTTTCTCTAGACTCCCCATCCTAGTCGCATATCTGCTAAAATCCGACCCTCGGTGAAGCAAGGCAAGTGTCAGAAATATTCAGCAATTCTTTTTTGTACCTTTGGTTCTGTCCCACTAATACTTATTTGTACGATCTATGACTTATTCTGGTTTGACACATGGGATTGAAAACTCGACCCAGATTTGGAACATTTTACACGCTTCCAACCTTCGCCCATGATTATCCATCCTATGGATTCAGTCTAGATGAATGCAGTGAACTTATTTTCACACCAGAGCCACCTTGCTGCATCAAACTGGCAGTGAGGCCATCATTACTTTCCTTCGTGCCACGCCCTAATAATAGATGAACAGATCTATGAGTTATCGATGCGTTGAATAATGAACATAACAAGTGACGTAGTGGCTTTTCCCTCCTCAGAAACGAAGTGAGTTCATGGTTTCCCAGCCCTGTATTCTACTGACGACAGACATACTAAGCAGGAACACCAAAGGACTCACTCTCCATACATTCTTTTGAATGACTCGTTCTCATGTTCAGCCTGTACCTTTTCTTGTTGATTTTGTACTTAACATAATACTGACCCCTTTTTCAAAGGCCACACGTTTATTTTTAATCTCTCCGGTCTTGTCTCTCGTACGCTTACTTGAATTTGGAAACTAAAGCAATGGAATGTTGGCAATTATCAGCTAAATGGAAAACAGTCGATTTCTACACAAACTTTTTCTCGTTCTCCTTTCTCTTTCAACCCCATTTCCCCCCTCGATGTGAAACTTTTGGTCACACTCGAACATGTTGTTGGCAATGAAGAGGAATTATCAGTTTCTTATTGCTATAGCTACATATGTTATCATGATCTCTTCATTCTTACCACGACTTGATTCAATACCACTCGGATTCTTGTTAATCTTATTTCCATCATCAATCGTCAAAATGAAAAAAAAACACTACCAGTTTTTTAAAAATTACAACAATGATTTTTATCATTACGATCATTACTACCTGTATTGCTAATACCTTAATCCTACTATATATTATGCTTACACATACGTACATACAAACAAACATATATTCATCTATCATTTAAAATGTTGTCACAACGTTTGAAAGCAAACTAGAGAGTGAAATAAATCATATATCTTGATAAAGCACGTTTTATTTCGTTTCATGTTTTCCAACCGGTCGGTAGTAACGGAAATTCAAGAAAGGTTCGCTAAGACAGGCATTATTAAGATACCTTCTTTTCTTTTGGGGAGTCGTCAAATCCTGATTCAATGGCATTTTAACCAGACATTTTATTGTCACAATCAAAAGTTAAGTCCAGCACGATTGGTCCTTCTTGAACATTTCGGCTCCTTAAATAAGAGCAAAAATGTCTGATTTAAGATGCTAACCCAGGCATCTCTCTAATTTTCATAAGAAACTAGACAAAATAAGGTAAATACTACTAGCTGAAAAGCCAGCGTATTGATTCAACATATTTAGTATACGTGTGTAAGTTAAGATCTAGTGACATTCGTCCCCAAAAAGGCAAAGGCAAATTTGACTCCCAACAGTTAACTTCTTTATTGATCGAATGCGTTTGTTTTCCACCTAAAAGCGATTTAATCCAATAAGAATAATGTACGAGCCAGTACTTGACAGCAATTATTGGTATGGAATGTATGAAAATATCAAGATCTGCAAAGTACGTCGTCCCATTCCCCCGCCCCCCCCCCCTCCCCACACACACACTCCCCCCAAAAATGGTTTGTTGTGAGGTTTCGATTCGATGTTCAGCAATGACCTGCCTTGCTGCCTTAAGCGGTGCACTGTTTTGAGCTAGAAAGCATGGATCAAACACATTACACGGCTGAACAGAGTTTACTGTAGGAACGAGAGGCTTCCTTTCCTAAGGGATAATGTTCCCGTTGCTTGGAGCCATCTCTTTGATCTCAGAATGAAATGAGATGGTTTTGAGGCCGTCAAACCATGGCCTTGGTTATAAAGGCTGGGCCTATACTTTACACGGGCTCATTGGATTAGTCCAGTACCATGTGATGGGATTAGATTGAGATTAAAAGCCACTAATTACCGATTTTGATTTAGCAAAATCCCCATTATTCAATACTTCTCACAATTAACCCACTTACAATAAAAGTGTTGCATAAACTAAGTTTTTGGTATTTCCTTTTTGGCTTGAAGAGTTCAATATTTGCACGAAAAAGTTAAGTAATTCTAGTACTGATTTGTCGACCCTACTAAAGTAAACTGTTGGTTTAAAGTAACTGCGGATTTTATGCTCTCTAGCATAATCAGCCGTCAAAAATCTAAACAAGGATCTAAGGTGTCAATGAACTTATGATATATTAAAGGTCAGGAACCTTGTCTTTTCAAACTTTGATAAAAGTTTTACAGCGAAGATTTGGCTAGTGCAGTTTACCAGGAAAAGAGAAGTCCCCAGTTTAATTCTCCTGCCCAATTTTCTTAACAGGACCAAATGTAAAAATGACCGAAAATGTCAAGTCGTCCAAGAGTCTCGTGTTATCCAAAATGTCGTTAAAGAGTGTCGTTAAAGAGTTGTGTCGTCAAAGAGCGTCGTCCAAGAGGACATCACCTTCAAAACGCTCAGGCTTTCAACTCTGTTGAACATTAACCTTACCAGACCGATGGCGAAGGGCCCGGTTTCGAATATGAAATCCGTCCATCGACCATTATTGGCATATAAGGGCAAGCACAGGTGTCGTTTGATTAATTTGGTGTAGGTGGCATCGGTAGATTTGAGGGCGGATTGGCCGGAGTGGGGAAGCCTAAGGTGTAGGCCGTAGAGGAAAATTGGGGTGATGTAAGGCCGAAATAGTTGCAGACTAGTGGTAGAGGGAGATTCTTGATGGAAGTATATATCCGATCCACCCAATCATGGCCCTGGCCTTAGTTATTGCACAACTCTGGTGGTTTGCGAACGATAATTGAGTGGTGAATGTGAAGCCGACATAATTGAAATGTTTGACTATTTTAATCGGGCTATTGTTGATGTGGGGGATTGGAGGCAGCAGAAGATATTTATGGAATACCAGGGCCTCTCTGTCTTGATGGTATTGACTTGAAGGCCATTCTCTTGTCAATGATCTTAGAGCGCAACGATGCCATACCACGGCTTCATTAGCCAAGAGACCTAGGTAGCCTGTATCTTATAGATATTGCACTGGAAGCAGTGAAAGCATCGGGCAGGTCAGATGCACATAGGTTAACGAAAACTGGCGATAATGGATCCCCCTGCGGGAGGCCAGTGGAAGTGAAGTGGCGGGGGAGGGGGATTATCACCAGAACGAATGGATCACCTCAGTGGATGTTGACTAGAAGGACACAGATTTAAGGCGGAATTCTCCATACTTGGAGTTAGAGGAAATATTGCGTTCAATCCCCCTCATGAATGCTGTGGAGAGTTCCTCAAAGTGTCCGTACACACTCTTATCATGGATGTGTAATTTCATAGAGTAGAGCTTCTACTAGGATGCTAGACCAGGTTTGTGGAAACCAAATTGGAACTCAGGAAAGCGATCCATATCCTCACCCAATCCAGAGAGGAGATAAGCTTGTACTAGTAAGGCAGACATCATTACCAGGGTGAGGGTCCGACGATTGTCTGAAATTGCAAACTAATACAAAAGATGTCAGATACTCTGAATCACGTAGTTGGGGCTAGCCTCCAAAAAGAGTTACAACTGGCCAAATATATTTCTAAGGATTCAATTGAGAAGAACCAGTTGAGCGTTATTTTGTTGAGCATTGGCTGTTGATTAGGTTCTTTTTTGCATTGAGACGGGAGTATATATAGGGAGAAACTAACTATTGAGGGAGTAGGGTGACATTGAGAGGAGGAGAAGAGTGACGAAAATAATACAGCATTGAGATAAAAGAATAGAATGGTCCATAAGATCAGGTTGAATCCGACAACCCTTTTGTCTTATCCATGCAACTTTATGAGGAAAATGAAGCACATTGCGGGGACCTTTGAGGATAATGATCAAGCTATTAGCGAAGTAGGCGTTGTGGCTGGGTTCTTTACGCAATTTATTTTAACGGAAGTTAGGAACATTAGCTCATTGCTCAGATTATGAGTCTAAGATTGTAGAGGTTAGCCAAGTTGAGTTATTAGATGATCTAGCAGCCACGGGTCAAGATGCCATTGTGGCCATCAGGAACTTGAGGGTTTTGAGTTCTCCTGGTCCCGATGGCATGACTGCTCAGTTTCTGATGAGACACTCATATATTAGTGCTCTTGTTTTCTCCTATTTGATGAGTTGCATCTGGGATCAGGTCAAATTTCCAGCCTCTCTGAAGCTAGCGCGTGTTGTTCCAATTTTCAAAGGGGGAAATAAGTCACTCCCAAGTAAGTATTGGGCTAATTTCTCTGGCTTTGAAAATTGCGAGATTCACGTGTGAAGAGAGATGTAAAAGGTTCTCATGAAAGTGCGAAAATTTTCTTGTTGTTAAGTGTGCGAATCGCTCCCAGGTCTTCAAGGCCTCCAAAACGATTATCCTACCATGAGTTAATAACATGTATTCATGTAATTGGTCTTGAAGGATCCATTACACGAGTTGAGGAACCCGGTTACTACGCAGAGGACCATCCTAAGATCTTTCCTCATGGTGTGTCCTCCTCTATCCCAATAAATGTGACCACTCATTGAGATCTAAAATATAACTGACCGAGCTTAGTGTTCGGGAACTTTATTGCACAAGAATTGATGGATACAGTACCTACATGCATACATCATACTTAATTATGCATATTGCTGACATTTGGGAGGTGCCACTCAGGACACTGACAGATCGTGGGTGATTTAGCCTGTTGGGGGCCGACCCTCCTCCTCGGGCTGCATCGCCATCAGGAGACAGCATTGGATGAAGGAAGGGCTTGACAGGGCTTGCTGTGATGGGTGTGGGTCTCTACATAGGCCAGATTCGTTATGTAAAATGGCGACCACGAGGGCTGCGAAATAAAGGGATCCCCAAATAGCAGCATTGGGAAAGCCCAATTCGCCTCACCCAACCACATTGCCAAACGGGCAAGGAAGAGCCTCAAAAGCGTCGCAAGAATGCTAACAGTCACAGGATCAGCACCAGGATCACGATAAACCAGGCTGCCCCAAGGCCCATCATGAGCAAGTGCAGCTCCAGCAAACGTGTGCGGGAAGATCATTCCACGATCTTTTCTCACACCTTGAGAGCCCATCTTAATTTTAGACTAGACTAGCACAAAAACACATGCAATGAAATAGATGAAAGACAAATAGACACAGTACCACGGGTGTCCCATTCTTTGCTGACCGGGTGCTGCATCAGCACCCTGGTATCTTGTGTGAGAATGCTCAGATCATGAGCTGATTTGTTCTTTTTCATCTCATTACTGCTATTGTGACGCATTTCTCACCGTTTCAAAATTTTACGGTCGAACTTGGGCCCGGGGAGGCCAAGCAGGAGGGTGCCCTGTCGGCGGCCAAAGAACTCCTCAGCCTGGATGAACCTATCCTCTCCAGAGTCTTGAGATACTCCAAGACAGCAGCCGGAAAGCCCTCCACGGCATCTGTGTACTTGCCGAGTAGAAACTTCAGCGCCTTGACCGCGGCCTCTGCCAAGCTGTTGCAACGGGGATTGTGGGGAATGGATAGCTTGTGCTCGATTTGTAACGAACTATACGGAGGAAGCGATCAAGATTGTTTTATCTGCCCCACGGGGGAAGCAATGAGAACCTTTTAGGAAGTATCCAGGTATTCATGTCATGCTGTTTAGTTCTGCGTGAAGTCAGCCAAAGGACCTTCAATCCAAGCCAAGCAGACATTGTTCGAGGGTTGCCATAGTGTTGAATCCCTGATCCCTATAGAACCCATTCGCTTCATTGTCACCATAGCCAGCCCACCTAAACCCCCTTCCACAGGCCAAACAGCTGAGACATAGAGTATTGTGAAAGTGTGAAGGTTGGTTGATGAAATAGAAAACTTTAATTAAGAACTGAAGTTATACAGAAGGAATAAAATAGATGTTTCTTAGACTTGGAGAATGACCCCAAGTTACAAGCCAAGTGAATACCGATTTTCACATCCCAATAAGGAGTCAGACAACTGATCACGAGCTGTACTCATGGGGAAAAAAAGAAGTTGCTAACAATTTGTCTCCATAGTCACCTTTGTGCAGTAGATGCCCTAGTAGGGGTAAAATCCGGAGACCTGAAGATAGGTCTAAAAACTAGGTCCATTTACTAGGTACTCTTCATCTCCAAGAGCTAATGAAGTAATTCACCGAGTGCTTGGGTCAAGAATACGCATGTGCCCATTCTGCTCCTTTTTTTTGTTTGTTTTTTCACAGGCTTTCCAACCGCTACAGGGAACGTAATCCCCAGTACTATTAAAATGAAAGGTTATAATTCGTCTCTTTCTTAACTTTCAATCTTTATATGGTTTTTGGTCTATCAACGAATTGGAGTTGGCAGACCGAGCTAGTCCTTGAATGTAGGGTTGATCTGGAAAGTTATTTAAAAAAATGTCCAAGTCTGACTTGAAAGATGCTACAGAATTAATAAGGCTTACGTATTCCTTACGAATATTAGAGGGGAGCAAATGAAACAATGAAGGAAATAAGAGGGTTGAACTTTATTGTTCGAATGAACGTGGATTCTCGAGGGTTTGAAGGTGCTCTCAAAATGCACATTAAGCCTCTACAGTCACTAGAATTGACCCTATATCCTACGTTGGGACAAAGCTCATGGATGCTTTTGAAAATATACTATATCAGATACCCTTTGTACCTTCTCTGAACACTGTACAGCCCTAACTTTTTTAGTCTCTACCAATAAAATATGAGAGCTCTGTCATTCCTGTGATGTTCCTAGTGAAACATCTTTGGACTTGTTCGACTTTTTGCAAACTTGCTGAACCCATTGGAGCCCAAATGTGTGAAGCATATTCAAGATGTGACTAAACAGTCCACTTGTACAGAGTTAGCATCATGATGCTATCTCTGGACTTAAACATGGGATATATCCAACCACACATTTGAAAAGCTTTACCCATCTTCAACTGGATATGCTCATCGAATTTTCCATTATTTTGGAGAACTGCAACTAAATCTTTCATAAATGATATCTGCTCAATATCTTTACCTCCATTATCTAAGAGTGGAGTATTCAAAGGAGTTGACCCGAAGGTCATTGAGCGGAATTTCATTCCTTTCAGGGCCATATCACTCTCAGTAACCCAAGAGTACGCGTAGATTCTATCTAGGTCCTTGGCCAGGCTACTGGATTCTTGGTTATTACTACCACAAACTAATTTGGTATCGTCAGCATAAGAAGAGAGACTGGCAGTAATACTAGGCTTTTGAAGCGGGCAACGAATGTTATAAGAAGGAGGTGCCCTAAGATGGAACCCTGGGGAACACCCGACTTGATATCATATGTCATTGAGGAATCCCTCGACCCTTACAATTTGCTTCCTTTCATTAATGAAGCTTCATATTCAATTGAGAACCTTGCCTTGGATCCCAATGTCATGAAGTCTATTCAACAAAAGGCCATGATCTACTTTATCAAAGGCCTCGGCAAAATCAAGATAGCCAATATCAACTCACATCCACGTCCTCTAGGGAACCAATCCGTACCTGCCTCCCTCGGGTACATTAGACCACTCGGCTACAATGGTTGCTTTCGATAGGGGAATTTAATGAGTCATTATTGTATTTTTGTATTTGTATGGTTCCACTCCAACACCAACGAGGGCGTTAGAGGAGTATTGGAAATTAGGAAATATTATTTGATTACGATCTCATTGAGTCCATTTTGGTAAAGGTCAGATTACGAAGAGCATTTTTGAACTGTTTCACGGTTATTTGAGCACGTGTTGATACGGGCAGTCGGTTCCAGTTGGCGACCGAACGCACTGCAAATGCGTTTCTCCTAGATTGAGATCTGAAGGGAGGTGTCCACAACTCATTTTGCATGGTGGCTCTAGAATTTCTCAGCATTTTGTCCTCAAGGTAGTAAAATGCAGGATAGTCAACACCGCCCAGGTCAAAATCTGCCAGACCATGGAGAGTTTAAAATGGACAAACGTTCCAAGTAACTGAGGTTGCTATCCAATCCACAAATCTATTTAGTGAACCTTTGTTCTTTGTGGTGAAGTGCCCCCC
>NC_081444.1:6159062-6161402 GCF_007210705.1 Tigriopus californicus
ACAGGCCAAACAGCTGAGACATAGAGTATTGTGAAAGTGTGAAGGTTGGTTGATGAAATAGAAAACTTTAATTAAGAACTGAAGTTATACAGAAGGAATAAAATAGATGTTTCTTAGACTTGGAGAATGACCCCAAGTTGAATACCGATTTTCACATCCCAATAAGGAATCAGTCAACTGATCACGAGCTGTACTCATGGGAAAAAAAGAAGTTGCTAACAATTTTTCTCCATAGTCACCTTTGGTCTACCAACGAATTGGAGTTGGCAGACCGAGCTAGTCCTTGAATGTAGAGTTGATCTGGAAAGTTATTTTAAAAAATGTCCAAGTCTGACTTGAAAGATGCTACAGAACTAATAAGGCTTACGTATTCCTTACGAATATTAGAGGGGAGCAAATCAAACAATGAAGGAAAGAAGAGGGTTGAACTTCATTGTTCGAATGAACGTGGATTCTCGAGGGTTTGAAGGTGCTCTCAAAATGCACATTAAGCCTCTTACAGTCACTAGAATTGTCCCTATATCCTAGGTTGGGGCAAAGCTCACGGATGCTTTTGAAAATATACAATATCAGATACCTTTTGTACCTTCTCTGAACACTGTACAGCCCTAACTTTTTTTAGTCTCTACCAATACGAGAGCTATGCCATTCCTGTGATGTTCCTAGTGAAACATCTTTGGACTTGTTCGACTTTTTCCAAACTTGCTGAACCCATTTGGGCATATTCAAGATGTGGCTGAACAGTCCACTTGTACAGAGTTAGCATCATGATGCTATCTCTGGACTTAAACGTGGGATATATCCAACCACACATTTGAAAAGTTTTACCCATCTTCAACTGGATATGCTCATCGAATTTTCCATTATTTTGGAGAACTGCAACTAAATCTTTCATAAATGATACCTGCTCAATATCTTTACCTCCATTATCTAAGAGTGGAGTATTCAAAGGAGTTGACCCAAAGGTCATTGAGCGGAATTTCATTCCGTTCCAGACCATATCACTCTCAGTAACCCTAGAGTTTGCGTAGATTCTATCTAGGTCCTTGGCCAGGCTACTGGATTCTTGGTTATTACTACCTCGAACTAATTTGGTATCGTCAGCATAAGAAGAGAGACTGGCAGTAATACTAGGCTTTTGAAGCGGGCAACGAATGTTATAAGAAGGAGGTGCCCTAAGATGGAACCCTGGGGAACACCCGACTTGATATCATATGTCATTGAGGAATCCCTCGACCCTTACAATTTGCTTCCTTTCATTAATGAAGCTTCATATTCAATTGAGAACCTTGCCTTGGATCCCAATGTCATGAAGTCTATTCAACAAAAGGCCATGATCTACTTTATCAAAGGCCTCGGCAAAATCAAGATAGCCAATATCAACTCACATCCACGTCCTCTAGGGAACCAATCCGTACCTGCCTCCCTCGGGTACATTAGACCACTCGGCTACAATGGTTGCTTTCGATAGGGGAATTTAATGAGTCATTATTTGTATTTTTGTATTTGTATGGTTCCACTCCAACACCAACGAGGGCGTTAGAGGAGTATTGGAAATTAGGAAAATATTATTTGATTACGATCTCATTGAGTCCATTTTGGTAAAGGTCAGATTACGAAGAGCATTTTTGAACTGTTTCACGGTTATTTGAGCACGTGTTGATACGGGCAGTCGGTTCCAGTTGGCGACCGAACGCACTGCAAATGCGTTTCTCCTAGATTGAGATCTGAAGGGAGGTGTCCACAACTCATTTTGCATGGTGGCTCTAGAATTTCTCAGCATTTTGTCCTCAAGGTAGTAAAATGCAGGATAGTCAACACCGCCCAGGTCAAAATCTGCCAGACCATGGAGAGTTTAAAATGGACAAACGTTCCAAGTAACTGAGGTTGCTATCCAATCCACAAATCTATTTAGTGAACCTTTGTTCTTTGTGGTGAAGTGCCCCCGTAGCATACCCACCAAGCGGTTCGCCTTGATACACTGTTCAGAAACATGGTCACTAAACACAAGCCGATTGTCAATATTGATTCCCAGATCTTTATGCACTTGAACCCAAGACAATGCCACACCCGACACGTGTAGGGCGAGATTGTGTTTGATTTTCCAAATCGTTGGACGAGATACTTTTTCACATTGAAGGTCATTCCATTCTTATATACCCATTCCCCAATAGCATCTAGATCACGTTGAAGAAGCACGGCCTCATGGGAGTTGTTGACCTTACGAGACATCCTTGCTTCGTCAGCAAAAAGCCGCAGGGATGACCCATGAGCAACGTCCACATCATTCACGAAAATTAAGAACATTAATGGTCCTAGAATGCTTCCGTGGGGAACTCC
>NC_081444.1:6163151-6169940 GCF_007210705.1 Tigriopus californicus
TATGATACATTGATAAAAATAGTGTTCCATTTTTAAGCAAGTAAAATTGTCCAAATATGGCAGAATTTGGCGGAATAGGAATGTCAAAATGGCAGAGTAAGTTTTTAAAAATCTGGCAACCCTGTCACCAAGCCCCTGGAAACCGAATGGTGGGACTGTGATCAAAATGAATAGACGTGCCAAAATGTGCTCCCCAGACACTTAGTTAGGTTCATCCAAAAGTAGAACGATCTAGAAAAATCTCGAGTTCTTTGAAACCCACACCAATCACCCAAAACACAAAGCACACATTCTACTCTTGAAACGGTGTGAACCTACCACAGCTAATTCATAAGTGCACCAATATGACCAGGGCAAAAAGTTAGGCGAACTCTGTAGCAATGACAAAGGGCTAAGATGTGCCACGTGCCGGGAAGACTTTAACCAGAAAGCCAAAAAGTCCTTCACCACAAATAAAAATATGTTCAATGCTTTTCCATACAACTGATCCTCTCTGGCTACCTCGCGAAAAATTGAAGAAAGTGTCAAGGCGGTTATATCCGTGTATAAGAAGGTTGGAGTGGAGTTGGAACGATCGGATATCTGCGGGGTGGCCAATATTGAGTTGGCGAATTATGTACCATATTTACCCACAACCAATCAAACCTTTGTCAAGATGAGGAGTATCCCCTTAAAAAAACGAATTGGATTCAAATATCGTAATCAGCAGGGATCTAATGAGTGCAAAATTCCCCTCGATGTGGCTAGAGCTTGATAAGAAAGGAAAGAACACTTCGATCTGCGGTATCTACAAAGAATGGAGGGATGCTGGCAATGGAGGGATACGGGCAATTGAGGCAATTTAAAATCTCAAAGACGGAGGCTATCTTTCTTTCTGGACCGAATTCATTCTTTCTAAGAATCAAACAAACCTCATATTTCATTATTGTCATCTCGGCTACTTTGACAATAAAAATGGTCCTTCAAAATCATCTAAAAAAGTCGGTACTTCTTCGTCCTGTCGCGCTTTGCTCGTACTACATTGTATCATAGAGCGCTCTACGTGTTTGGTCAAATTTTCCTTGTATGCTGTTTCCAACCGGAACAGAAAGTTGTTGATGCCTTTAAAAAGGCAAAACTGCTTTTAAATATTGTAAAATGTGTGCTTTGGTTGCCTTGAAAAAGGGAAGAGTGCTTTTAAATCGGTTAAATAGAAATTAACAATCCAACAGAAGAAATTGGCACATGCACAGGAAAACTCAAAGAGATATTATGAGCACATCAAAAGTAAAAAGGAGCACACCACTTGTAAAACGTGGCCCACGAAAGTAAGCACACAAATAAGTGTTTATTATAGCACACCAAAAGTAGAAATTCGCACACTGAATTTAAAAAGGGGCACAAAAAGTGAAAAAAATGGCACACGAACAGACAAGAGTCCATGCAATCAAACCAAACACATAGAAAAGGGTTTGAAGCGTTCCAAACATTAAAGTGGCACACCACACAGGTAAAAGGCGCACCAACAGATAAAGAGGCGCAATGAAAAATAAAGCCAAAAAGATATAAGCTTAAGAGGTATTTGGGACATAGGGATAATCCACCCCCAGCCAGGAAAGCCAGCCATCAGATTTTTTTTTGGCGCGGACGTCCTTACCGCTACCGGGATTGGAATCCCAGCAGTTCAAGACGAGAAGATTATTTATTATACTTGACTTTTATTTATATATATTATTTGATCGACCAACGAATTGGAGTTGGCTGGTCTGGCTAATCCTTGAATATAAGGTTGATCCGGAATTTTAGTCAAAAACTTGTCCAAGTCTGACTTAAATCTTGCTACTGGATCAACCCCTACACAAACCCTACGAATATTTGGCGGCAGCAAATTGAACAATGAAGGAGCCCGAGAAAGAAGAGAGTTGGACTTCATTGTTTTAACTAGCCTGGATTCTCGAGGGCTTGAAGGTGCTCTCAAAACGCACATTAAGCCTCTACGGTCACTACAATTGACCCTAAATCCTGGGTTGGGACAAAGCTCATGAATGCTTTTGAAAACGTACAATATCAGATACCTTTCGTACCTTCTCTGAGTACTGTACAATCCCAACCTTTCTAACCTCTACCAATACGAGAGCTCTCTCAAGATGCGGCTGAACAATCGACTTGTACAGAGTTAGCAGTGACACTATCTCTGGACTTAAACGTGCGATATATCCAACCACACATTTGAAAAGCCTTACCAACTTTCAACTGGATAGCTCATCGAACTTTCCATTATCTTGGAGGACTACACCTAAATCCTTCATGGATGAGACCTGCTCAATGTCCTTACCTTCATCATCTAATAGTGGAGTGTCTAATGGCGTCGACCCAAAGGTCATTGAACGGAATTTCATTCCATTCAAGGCCATGTTACTCGCAGCAACCCAGGAATAAATTTGGTCTAGACCTTTGCCAGACAACCAGAATCCTGACCATTCCTACCAACTACCAATTTTGTATCATCAGCATAAGAAGAGATACTGACATTACTACTACCAAGCTTCTGAAGCGGAGCAATGAAGATGATGAAAAGATTGGCAATAAAAGTTCCTCAAAACCCCTTCCATCAGTTATTATTAAACAGAATAATTACTCGGTCATTTTTAGTCTATTGTGACCCGGCCCGAAGACTGCCAGAACCCTACCATATTTGAGCAAGTCAAAAATGTCATTCCACTATCGGCTGGGTCTACCCAAAGTGCTGGATTACAAGGTGGTGCCATTATATCATGCCAAATAAACCTCGTTCAGCCAGGCACGACCAATTCTGCAGATTGTAGACATAGGCAAACAAAGACCCAAAACAATTGCTAAATGTGATGGGACCTGCAACATTGACTGAATGTTTCCTATTGTTTCAAGACTTCTAATATCTATGTTGGTCACCTAAAAACCAAAACAAGGGTTTTGTGAAAAATAACTTTTTGGTTTTAGCACAAATTACAATATTAATCCACTTACAACATATAATAACACAATACCTTCAAAATTGTACTTGATATAAATTATCAGCAACTTTAGTTGAATACTCAAATTACAATAAATTAGCGCATTTTAGACGCAAGTATACATTTAGGTTGAGTTTGCATCATTTTGAACTTAAAAATGGTATAACATCTCTCAAAGGAATCTTAAGGAAGATGAAATATTTCATTCAACAGAACCAATTTACAATGTTTCTCTGTTCTATAACAAAAAAATAGTTCTTAAAACATACATCAGTCGCAAAATAAGGTTATCATTATATCTTATTATAAAACGTATGCATACCATACTTTTCTCAAGTATTTTTACATTTTTACAACAAATCGAAACACCAATCCAATGGGAGACCCCTACGTGGTTTCGTGAGCACTTATTTTGAATTGCGCCTGGGTAAAATATTCACTTTTTCAATAGTAGATGCCACAGGGATGTGAGATGCCTTCAAATTCTTCCCAATCAAGGCCAAAATTCAGCTTAATACGTCTTTTCACACGCGTCACAAACAGTTACATCAAGCAAGATATACTCAAGACAATTTTTGAGACCCTTGATGACAATCTTAAAATCTCCCAATATGGAATCTCAAAAGTAGAAGGCCAATTGAATGACAAATCACAACGTTAAGAATTTAACCTCTTCCACAAACTTTGTCCTGCCAAAATAGAAGAACTTCAAAAAGTTTTGCGAACGCCAAATATTTAATTTCATTTGGTGAAAAATTTGCGTCCGGTTTAATCCCCATCAAATCTCATTGAATTGCAATATTAAAAAGTGCCAGTGAACAAGCCATTATCGATATGTCTTTACACAGTGAACATTCACATGAAACAATTCATTGTAAATTTGACCAAACCTGGGCACCTTCCTTGGTGAAGGAAACTTTTGACCTTCAATACAAGAATTTTTTCTTCATGCGGGCAACACGCCAAATAAATCTTTGGTATGGTTGCATGCCAAATTCCCATAGTTTTGGTTTAACCAAAGTCTAATGTAAGGTAGATTTAAGAAAAAGTGAACAAAATGATGCTGAATAATGCGGATAAAAGTGACAAAAGAAATCCTCTAACTTGATACATGGTTAATTATAATGCTTAGATTATTCTAAATTAAAGATATTGCAAATATTAGTATTCTATTTCAGATGAACGATATCTCAAACGGCAAATTTATTGTTTCACTAATAATCAACGAACCAAAAGTGATTGGCGTGAATCTAGTTCCTTCTTAAATCTCTGTTAAAATCAGGATTTGATTAACCGAGAGTACGACCAATGAAGTTTAGCAAGCAAATGCACAAGACAAAAGAAAGACCCCATTTTGATGGGGATTCAGAGGGCCATAAAGTTGTTCATTAAATGAAATGTGTAAAATTGCGTTTTGTCGTTTATTGGCCTACCAAGCTTGAGATTACATGTTTTAACCTTTTTTGGGATTGCATGATATAGCTCAGAGACAGTATTCAGTATATCTTGCTTGATCTAACCGTTGTGACGGCGTGAAAAGACGTATTAAGCCGAATTTTGGCCTTGATTTGGAAGAATGTGAAGGCATCTACTATTGAAAAAGAATGATATTTTACCCAGTCGCAATTCAAAATAAGTGCTCACGATACCACGTGGGGTCTCCCATTTGAATTAAGAACAAACTATTTCGCTCCTGAAATACCGGTAAATATGTTTTGCCCAACCAAAAGCTTCAATATCTTTTATACCTAAACTAAGTTGATTGGTTAGCAATTAAAGAATTTTCTGATTTTAAGTGAGAAGTAGATTTCATTTGAAAAAAAATGCCACTCGAGTCTTATCCTTCAATCATTGTGAGTGCAACAGATAACCTAGTATTCGCCATAATATGTAATTGTTGTGATATTATCTTCATCTAAGAAATTGTTGCTTTAGAACAAAGCATTTGATTGATTAATTGGTTCTATTAAGCAATGACGTGAGCTTTCACGAAAACTGTCTTCCAATAAATGCAAAACTTCACATAATGTTGTCATTACTGTCAGTCCTGTCATGGCTTGAAAATATCAGAATCATGCTCGTTTGAGAGTAACATCTTCAAACAGTGATTGAATCCATTGAAACCAAATGTATTTTTGGTTGTTTTGTAAAATGAACCTGTTCTCTAGAAACACACAAAAAAAATATTTTACGTGGCTCTTTCTCTGGTTCAATGTACAGTTTTCTTGCTTTTTGGGTCACAGCTTTAGTTATGGCGGATAATCCAGGTCATGCTCGCATCAGATGGCGCCACTTTGTAATCCAGCACTTTGGAGGTCTACCCAGAGCTGGATTGGGTCTAGCGACCCCGGTCTAACCATGGAGAGACTTACACATGTTTATGCCTGATCTGACCAAAGTGCTGAGCTCCCTGTGGGTCTCTCCCAGAGCGATTGATTCTGGTAAGGTGGAAATCTCAGACTAAATTTTTCGAAACCTTGATTCTACCTTTTCTGATTTGTCAGAGGCCACATGATACTTTGAAAAAAATGACAGCGTATTTGACAGTCGCCCAAGTATCCATTAATTGAGCTCTCTTTGCAATCAAAATGATCAACCTTGCCATCAACATATTTTGTACCTAAACATGGACAATTGGTCACCTTACCATCAGCCAAATTTTCGGTGTGTATCTTCTGTTTTGCTTGTGTACCAAAATTTTCCAGTTTGCCTTCTTAGAGCTTGGTGTGCCGACATATAGTTCAGTGCGAAAATATTGTTTGTTTTTCTGGTTTTGTGTGCCCTTTTTTGTTTGTTGTCCCTTTTCTCCATGCGTGTGGCAGCTTAATTATCGGTGCCTTGTTTCAAAAACTTTGGGTGTATCTCTTTCCGTTTTTCGAGGGCCCGTTATTATTTCACGCATTGCAAATTAGTTATCCAGATTGTCGGGATTTTAAGATGAGTTGGCTAGACGCAAATATACCTAACTAAAAAGCTATTCAAAATAGTTTAACCCGTCGAATAGAGGACAGCCCGGGGCTAAAAAAAGACAGTTTGCACACGTTAATCCAGGGCAAGTGTTAAAAGACGATCTAAACTAATTGAACTTGTGCCTTAAAACCGTAGACTCTATCCTGGTCTGGTCGGAACAGGTTTCCGGCTCTTTGCACCTAAGTAAGGAAATTAAAGAAGATGATTGTCCCTTGGATGCAGAGTTACCAGAGATTATGGGAGGCTGTTGTTTACTGCGCTAAATCCAACCGGCGATCGCAACTCAGGCCAGGGACTCTAAAGAGAGAAAACTTTAAAAAAAGAGGCTTTCCCCTGACCGTCAACTTAGGCCAGTGCGTTGAATTAAGACAGCAACTCTAGTATCAATAAAACAAGATTATCCGTACTACAGAGTACGTTAAAGTGTTTTTAATTAAATAATGACCTCCTTGATATACAACTCCGTCCACATACTAAATATTTCTGAATTAATTTTGAAAGTCAGAAGAATAAATGAAATATCCATGAACATCAAATTAATCAAAAACAATTCAAATTGCCATCAAATCAGAGAAATATTGTGTAAAACTGGCTCAAAAACACGAATAGATAGAAAATCAACAATAATCATTTTATTAATTTATTAGGAACTAGCACTAACATAATAAAAAAGAAATGTATTGGAAAAGACAATAAAAGTGAATGTACATAAATGTTAACATATTAGAATACCTGGGATGGACAATTGATACTCTTGTTTTAATCCACACATTTGTAAAACACATCAGGCATTGGTGAAAATGAATGAGTTATCTTTGTTGAGTTTAAATTTCTACTTTTTGGGGGT
>NC_081444.1:6169991-6172314 GCF_007210705.1 Tigriopus californicus
AAGTTTGCATAAAATGCAGGCATTATTTAAGGGGCACAGAGAAATACCAAAATACAGTAGACTAGATCTCAATCAGAACTTTGGAATCCAGTAAATTCTTTTCTTGCAAAAGCATCCAAAATTTCAAAATAGTCAAATAAAGCAGGTGCCATATCTCTTAAAATTATCATTCTTTGATTATGAAGCATCCATATGAGTTAAAAGAACAATATGTAACTCAGAGCTACAGTATGTCTACTTTTGGATTGAGGGACCATTCCCAGAGTGAGAACCATAGTTTCATAACAAACGCGTCAAATTACTTGAAATTTGGTCAAGATGTTTCTGAAGCAATTTTCTACAAATATTTTATTAGCAAAAGAGTATTGACTGATGTGTTTAGAGCAAATTATTGTTTTATCAAGAAAATCTAATTAACACTTTTCAGTTGTTGTACTTTAAGACATGTTTAAAGTCATTTTAAGAATATTTACATGCCTGATTTGAAGCGCATGCCATCAATGGTTACGAAAATGATATTAGTCATATATTTTCGTCAATAATTATGCCAATAATTGACATTCAAAAATTTCAGCAGCAAAAAATTAGGCCTTTCTTGGCGAGAAAGGTTTTGGTGATCACAAAAAAGCGTTTCTTTGCTTTAGCGATAACAACCCCGAATTCCCCAGATTGAGGTGCATTAGATTTTGATAAATGGCAGCGAATTGTGCCCACGACCTCCAGGAAGAGATTTGTTGTGTTTGTGTTATGAAATAGTGATTCTCTGCAGATCTGCCGGACTCGAGTCTGGACACGGCAAGTCCGGCGAAAGAATATAATCAAAGAACTTGTACAAGTACGGCTTTTGCCAGACTCGTCCCAGCACTATTTTCGACCCCCAACACGAGCGAAAGACAAAGAAGGTACACAAACAAAATCAAAACCGCCTTACTGAGTGACATAACGTGATTGTGCCACTGAACAGGACTGCCTTAAAATTCGCTCTTTATCTTGTGTCTTCATTTCTGCATCCGTTTTCATTTGAATCGGAGACCTCACAGAGGTTTTTTCAAGCTAAATGGCTGATTTTCCGGTTTGAAACCTATCACTAAGTACTAAGAAATACGTCGTCACCACTATCTGGAGACGTGCCTGGCAACAGAGGGGGCAATATTGAATAAAACTAAAATATACTACTTAGAATCAGCGATCGGTAAATAAATCTGTTTTCATCAAAACAAAACAGCACATCTAGCGACCGGTGTGTTCAACAGCCCAGCTAGCTTGTCTGTTCACTGTAGTACATAATCTTTGATGTACATTTGTCACTCGGCGCGGCCATAGAGATAGGATACGGGCACAGGCGCAGACTGAGAAAAGTTTAGTTTTAGTTTTCGTGACCAGGCACCAGGTATGGCGCCACCGTCGCCCTGCCGACCACGTCAGCTGTCTGAAGCCAAAAATACAAATATTTAAACAGCTGGCTTCCGACAACTGCCAGGGCCGGCCGTTCCTGCCGACCCGTAGTTTTCGTGACCAGACGCTAGGTGGCGCTGTTTGGGAATTGGTCCGCCCAACTGGCTAGACGTTTCGCCTCTGTGGATCCTATCTTTATGGCGCGGCTCGTCGATTTGACCGGCTCACCAGCAACTGACCGTCAACCACGTCAAATGTGATGGATTTTAAAAACTGATTAGAGATGGCGCCTCCTTTGCCTATGGCATAAGTGCACACAAAATAGACATTATTCGTAAATTTTAGCAACAAGTATGAAATGCAAAAAAAATTAAATCAAAACTAATATTCTTTCACATATTTATTTGCTAAAATTTCTCATGTAAAATATGTTTGTGTATGAAAACTCTGTAAATATTCAATTAAGCTTTGTATGTGTACTAAGGATATTTATTTGTTAATTGCCTGTATTACAGGTGGTTGTAGAATTGAATTCTGAAAAATCTACGATATATCCCGAATGGATTGTCTGTAAATCCAGTCAAGCCTGACTTGGGATTTAGGTTAAAAATCATTGGTTTATAGGGCTACTGGCGATTTCCTGACTAAAAAAAACGCAACTCTGGAATTATCTCATGGGTGTTGTGGAAAAAATCCAAATAGTGTGATAAATCAGTGAACAATGATGAAAAGTATGATGTAAGTAATATTTATGCGGACGAACCCTCAAACAAGGTACAAAGAGGGACTACCCATCGTCCCTGCCACGCAGCCAACTCAGTATGGCGGCGAGGAGTCGGACCATCAGAAGTTGTGAGTGGTTTCAACTCTTGGTTTGCATATTCCAGATTCCCGTGGTGAACACGTTAGGTACTGGTGGGATTAAATA
>NC_081444.1:6172365-6173692 GCF_007210705.1 Tigriopus californicus
AATCGTCAGAAGAGGCTGCGTCCAGAGCGCAGAGCTGCCTGTCCGCCAATTTACATTTCACTAGCACATCACAGTTCACCGGGGAGGGTGAAAGGTAGAGTTGACAAAAAAGCGGAGGTTAACATCTGAGGTCGTTCAATGGGGAGACTCCTTCTTGGTTGTTCTCTTCGAGACACTTCTGTTTTTCTTCGAGGTGCGTCAGTTCGTAACCATTTGAAGATTGGGCCTTGTCCAGAAGGAGGGTCAAGTGAATGAGAAGAGCCGCAATCCCATTGTTAGCCCCTTGAATTCTCGATTTCAAAGTCTGTAATGAACTAAAGAGTGAAAAATTAAACATATGACCAATTTTGGCATTCTAGCGCAAGACAGTGGAGGTCCCGAAGCAATGTCATAGATATTATCACACAACCTCCAAAAAAAAGCAAGCTCATGGACAACGGTACACTAGACATATTTTACACCGCCAAATGTACCTTAATAGTATAACGGAAAATTTAGAAACTATTGAAATGAACCTCCTGACCAGAAATTGAAAAAATCTCAATCAAGCAGATTCACTCGCCATGGACATTCAAAATTTTAAGGATGAACATGACAAGTTTTGCGTTGTATCTCAAGCATGTTGTATTCAGCAGAATTCTCGTCCCCTCTTTTTTCTATGGTTCAAATTTTCAGTTGATCAAGTTGAGGTTAAGCTAAATAGGTGATACAATTAGTAATGGGAACGTTGCCTAAAAAGTCTAAAACATCCAATGCAAGATTCATAATGCATCATGCAAGCTTGAGCCTTTCTGAGACATTGATAGCGACGCCAAAATGGATCAAAATAAGATCCAGCTCATTATTTAGCACAATCAACGAAGCTTCAAGTAAAACTGCAAAATAGTGAAAGAACCAAAGCCCTGTTATGTTTCATAGTCAATCAAATGATGTCAGGTCTATTCTGCCAATATTATCACTTCATGGCTTAGAATATTGGGTTGAAGTGTCCATATGAAGGCATCCTGATGAAAAAAGAAATAGTGTGACGACATAACAGATCAACAAAATTTGAGCGTCATCCAAAATTGCACCCATCACACTTCAAATCAAGGAGAAAACGACATGAAACATGGCTGATGCCAAAACATGGTGACTCTAAACTGGTCCCGGCATCGTGACTTACTTTTTATATTAAGATTAAAAATCAAGAAATAAGCCAGACCAACCACCCTTGATTATTGAACGCTGGCTTGTCTGGGGCATGGAGTACGTCATGGTTAGGGACCACTAGTCATGAGCTGGATTCTTGGACATGGTCGTCTCCTCTCGTCTCGTCTCACCCGTC
>NC_081444.1:6173733-6173827 GCF_007210705.1 Tigriopus californicus
TTTTTATATTAAGATTAAAAATCAAGAAATAAGCCAGACCAACCACCCTTGATTATTGAACGCTGGCTTGTCTGGGGCATGGAGTACGTCATAG
>NC_081444.1:6173861-6184216 GCF_007210705.1 Tigriopus californicus
GATTTATTGAAGTCTGGCTCAAATTTGTCGAGCATATGGCTATTAGTTAACAAGATTTGCTTGGATATTTTTGTTGGAATGCAAAAAGGCTTTTGAACCACTGTGGCAGTCGTCTCAATGGTGAGACGAGAGGGGTAAGCTGATCAACGAAGAATCCAGCTATGGTTAGGGCCACTACTACTAACCCTCTAGCCACTACTACTGATGTAACGCAAGCTGATCAGCTTGCCAGCTTCGATCTTGATTCTTTATGCTCCATTCCAGCTCGAAAAGCGTCGAAATAGTTTGATCATAGAAGAAGTAACATAGAAGAGTAAATATTGAGTTGTAAACGTTAACCACCAATCTGGTTGTGGCAGCTGGGATCGAGTTGACAGCTGGTAGTTTGAGAGGTTGCGTGACATACTGATTTTTCAAGAACTGGGAGAAGCTGTTTGCCTTTGAGGCAATTTTGTCTAACGTTACGCGTCGCCAAATGCAAGCGACGGCGTTGTTGGCTTGGAAGAGTGCACTTATCGTGTAAAAAGAGGTCAAGGCTAACAAACAGTAATGGTGCATTTAGACATCACTTGTTTTGACTCAAAATGTGGTCACATACAACTTTCACATGACATATTCTCAAACACATGGCCACATGTTTGATTTGGAACCTGCTCCAATTTTCTACGATATGTGAAACAATTCTCAGGCAAGGTAAGCCCAATAGCCCAAACCAAGATTAAGTGTGACCTTAGGGATACAATTACAATTGGTATTTTTTCACAATCCTCAATCCTGTTTGGGGTGAAATTATTCAATGACTAAAATTCCAGTTTGAATGTGTTCAAACTAACGGCATTTGCGAGATATGTTGGAAATTTGAAGAAACAAAATGCATTTTGACATAACTTTTCATTATTCTGTAGGCGTTTCTTGTCGGCTTCCTCAGCGCTTTTGTGCCATTCAGGGTCAAAGGAATGCCAATTGACCGTAATAAGTGACCGCCAAGGTTTGCCAAAGACACGCTGAGCAGGCGAAAGTCAATCGTCACAAGGCAAATTGCGAAGCTCAAGGAGGCCAGACTGGAATGAGTCAGCATGCAAGTCTCTGCCAGTTTTTTGAAGTAAGTGTTCACAATCTTAACTGAAACCTCGGCGTGGCCATTACTTTGGGGATGATATGGAGAAGAGGGTAATTGAGAACGCGAGTTAAAATTAAATAATGTCTCCAACGGTTTGTGATCGGATAAGACAGTGAAGTAGGGAATACCACGGAGGTAAACACTGCATTTACGAACTGCCCAAAAGATGGCAAGAGCCTCCAGTTTCAATACCGCGTAGCGAGTCTCTGTATCTGCCAAAACCCCTTTACCAAATCAAGTTTGGCAAAGAATTTATCCCTGGGATGGAAACCAGCAATAGCTTTGGCTGGGGTCTTTGTGTGGTGAGTGGTTCGTAGAACTTGCAAGTTCAACTTTGTTAGATCCACACATAATCTAACGTCACCATTGGGTTTCGGAACTATCACTACAGGGTGACACCAAACACTAGTAACATTGCCAAGAAGCTCAATGATTCGCCTTTGTACCATATAGTCTATAATTGACTTAACTTTATCCTTCAAAGTATATGGCACCAGCCTAACTGCGTGGACAGCAAAGGGTTTGGAATTGGGTTTCAAAGTTATAGTCATTGGATTACCAACAATCGGTCCACACATGGGACGCAGTTCCACGGAATCATCGAACACTGCAAAATAAATCATTTGCAACTTTTTTTCCACTTGGGCAAATGTTGAAGCGTCAGGAGGCGTTTCAGGCAGAGTAAGTACCAATCTTGACGGTCAGGCCAAACCTCATTAGGCCTTGGATTCAATCCAACACTTGGCAAAGGTCTCTGCATATGAAAAGAATGTTTTACCAAGGCCACTTTGGACTTCAGGCAAGGATTGGGACGCGGGAAATTCGGTCCAATGATGTTTAACTTTTGGCAAATGTCCAAGCTCAGATAAAACCTTTCTGTCTTTGCTGCAGACAACCACTTGGCTTTCACATGTCCGGAAACCATCAATTGAAATCGAACTCCGAAAGTATCCAACTTGTTTCAGAGGCATGCCGTTAATAGAAACAAGTTTGTCAGAGAATTGAGACTCAAGATTTACGAGATCTTCTACGCCTTTGCCTCCAAACGCCTTAAGTCCCTTTACCGAAATTCCAGCCCCTGTATCTGGAACAGCCAAAATAGATATGTGTTTGGATGTGCCCTCTAAATGAAGGTCAACCGACACCATTGAGGAAGAAAAAGTTCCAGCTGTAGAGATGATGTTCAATTGGGTAGGTTGAGGGACATCAGGCTTTGATTTCACGGCACCATAATTTCTAGCAAAACGGCAATGTTGTCCCAAGTGTGCTAGTTTTGAACACCAAAGGCAAGTCATTCCATCAGCTGGACATTGATCTCAAGGATGACTGGCGTTCCCACAATTTTTTTCTTCTTTTTTTTGGCTTTTCACGGACTTTTCTAACCGCTACAGGGAATGTAATCCCCAGTACTATTAAAATGAAAGGTTATATTTCGTCTATTTATTACCTTTCACTCTTTATATGATATTTGGTCTACCAACAAATTTGAGTTTGCAGACCGAGTTAGTCCTTGAATATATGGTTGATCAGGAATGCTATCGAAAAATTTGATCAAGTCTGACTTGAACGATGCAACCAGATCAACAAGGCCTACATTTTCCCTACAAATATTAGAAGGAAGCAAGTTGAACAATGAAGAAGCCCGAGAAAGAAGAGAAGTGGACTTCATTGTTCGAACTAGCCTTGATTCTTGAGGACTTGAAGGTGCTCTCAATAAGCACATTAAGTCTCTACGGTCACTACAATTGACCCTAAATCCTGGGTTGGGACAAAGCTCATGGATGCTTATGAAGACATACAGTATCAGATACCTTTCGTACCTTCTCTGAGTACTGTACAGTCCTAACCTTTGTAACCTCTCCCAATACCAGAGCTCTCTCATATCCTCAATGTTTGTAGTAAAACATCTTTGGACCTACTTGAGCTTTTGCAAACCTGCTGAATTAATTGGAGCCCAAATGGGAGAGGCAAATTCAAGATGCGGCTGAACAATCGACTTGTACAGAGTTAGCATGGCGTTGTTATCTCTGGACTTAAATGTGCGATATATCCAACCACACATTTGAAAAGCCTTACCCACCTTCAACTGTATATGCTCAACGAACTTTCCATTATTTTGGAGAACTACACCTAGATCTTTCATAGATGAGACCTGCTCAATATCTTTACCTCCATTATCTACAAGTGGAGTATTTAAAGGAGTTGACCCAAATGTCATTGAGCAGAATTTCATTCCGTTCAGGGCCATATTACTCTTAGTAACCCAAGAATAGATTATTTGTTCCAGGACGAGGCCGATGAAGAGAGCAGGTTCTCCACTCCTAACTTTTGGTGGGCTGACTTAGCTCTCCTCAGAGACTTGTGGTATGCAATTCTTGATATTGCATATTGCTCCCAAGTCTCTGGTGTTTGGCTTGATTTGGCGTTTCTCAAATTTTGGAGCATTTGACCCCTCAGCTATGGATGGTAGGGATTGAACCATGGGGTCTTAATTCCTCCTCTCCTCCTCTGCACCAAAGAGAACTCTTTAAATGGTGGCAAAATGCCTTGGGCCACTGCAGCTGCTTTGGTTGCATTCCCAATGTTAATGGATAGCTGCAGGGCCTCAAGTTGAGTCGCACACTTCTGTGCAATGACCATGCACCTCCCATTCTGAGTCACACTCAGGTGATGGAAATTTCTGGGCATCTTGAAGTGATATGAAGATGTGATCAAGTACAGAGGCACCCTTCTGGATTCTTCACCTTTTGAAGAATGGATGTGATGTCCAAGACAAGATCATCCACGGGCTATAGAAGTCCGTGGTTGGCTGATAGTAGACGCCAATGATGGTGAAGCCTTGGGCATCCATGGCTATGTGATGAGAGGATGAGAGAAGGGTGGGCTCTAAGTGTTTGGTAATATAGAGCTCCAAACCACTGCCGGGGTGACCACGCGCACCGGGCCTCTGGCATGGATGACAAAGCTCTGTTTGCCAGGAAATCAACTCTCACGTTTCTCCTTGGTGACCCACGTCTCGGATAAGAAGGTGAAGGCGTGTCCTTGGATCTTGTTGAGACGCTGTCCTACTACAGCCACTTGCAGCATGGTTGTCCGTCCATGGCAGTTGAAGAAGCAGGCCAACACTGAGTGATTCCCTCCTCTCCCCTTGATCTGCCACCAATGCTGATTCCTCGCGATACCGAGTTGTTAAATCCAACATGTAATGCCTGTAGTCAACTGATTCTCTATTTCCTTATTACCCTCGAACCATGGTGCCACATCCCCATTCCAGTCCAAAGGACTCAAACTCATAACCAAATGATAGAAATAGATGCCGGGTGCAACCAAAACAAACAAACAACACTTAAGTATCCCAGTTCTTCTTAGGGCGACCTCTCTTCCTCAGGATTCCTAATTCAGTCCCTGCTGGTATGTAGGCGCTGTCTTGAGTAGATTGACGTGGACCAATCTGGACACTCCATCTTTCCCAGACAACAGATAATTTACTTCCCCTGCCCGTCTGGTGACTTGGAACGGTCCATCCCATGCCTTTTCCAACTTCTTTGCATTCATTCTCTTCAGAAATACCAGGGTGCCAACTCCAAAAGCTCTATCCTGAATACTTGCCATCGTGTCGTGAGCCGTCTTTCTTTTGGATGCTGACCTCTTGAGTTCCGATCTCATCTTTTGCCTGACACTGGACAACTTTTCGTGTAGTTTTTTCCACGCCAGAGGGGGTTTGTGAGGGTAGGTTCCAGAGAACATCCAGAGGCATTTGCATTTGGCAACCAAAAACGGCCTTACATGGGGAAACCCCGATTGATGAATGAACAGTGCTTCTATAGGCCATCATGACAGAACACAGTTTTTCGGCCCACTCTGAATTACAACACGTAGAACGTAACATGTTTATTATTGATCAATTGAAGACTTAACTCCTAAGTTTTGAAGATGCTTTGAAAGCATTTTGGTAGTTGGGCAGCAGGGTGTCGGGCTGATCGACTTCTCTTGCGTTACGCATTTTCAACCAGAGCAGACAAACGAGCCATCAACTCACTGGCTCCCTGAATTCGGAACTTGATTTTTGAGAATCACGTAACTAAATGTGTTCAAAGCTGATCCCCATCGCACACACCAGGCAGCCGCGAGGGAGGCAAATAAATCTCAGAAATCTCGTGAGTGTCGCTTCTCTGACTAGCCCTCTAGCCTAAGCTATTGCTGGAGAAATTTCTGAACGTCAATTATTGGGATAACTATTGAACTAAATATGTGATAAATATCATTTTCGTAACCCTTGATGGTATGTGCTTCAAACCAGGCATGGATATAAGAGGAAGAGGGTTGGAGGGCTACAAGCTCACACCTTGAAAAAGACTGGAGCCGGAGAATATGGGAAGAGGAAGGATGAGAAGGAAGGGTGCACTGAACCGGGTTTATCACATGTTTACGAGGGGCTCCTTTTCGTGGACGGGGCCTGACTCACTGGTATCGCAGAGTCAGAAACAAGATAACCGAATTAAAACCATTAAAATTCATATTACTGTAGGAGGGGTGAAAAAAGCACCTCCGCCATTCGAGGGGTCAGCTGACTATATACTTTATAACACAGCTCACTCAAAATCACTTGATTATTTAAAAGTCAATGGCCAAATAGTGCAAGTTGACTGTGATATTTGACTTAGTTCTCCCTCCTCAAAAATCAGGGTGCCAGACCATAAGTTTCCTTGAATTTCCTTCACTTGACATGCCCTATAAAAGGATTGCCAATCTTGAATTTCAACTTGTTCCATTCCACAGTTAAGGATGGCAGTCATTTTGAAAACTTGCCTGCTTCAACTAGGATATTTAGTGCTGGCAAAAGCTGCATTCCCGCTAGTTCCACCTCCTAAGATTATGCCTAACTTGAAAACAGCAAAATCTGTATCTTGTTTTGCTCAACCACGGACTTCTAGAAATATGGACTGCGAACGAGCTTCCCGCCAAATCGACCTACGCTCTCGGTCATAGCCACTCTGAGCCACTTTTCAAAAAATGTTGGAAAACAACTAAAGTAGATCTCTTTAATTAAAGGTATATCATTTTTATATCACATATGCTTCTAAAGGAAATTGTTTCAAAGTTATGTGGCCAAAAGCTGATGTGGCTGAACAAGAGCAAGCCTAAAATTCTATGTATTGTTTACAACATAACTTTGAACATGTTTTCTGAGTTCTCTAAGCCAAGGACACTAATACACTAATATCATTTTCGTAACCATTGATGGTATGTGCTTAAAACCAGGCATTTAAATCTACTTAAAATGACTTGAAACTTGTAAAGTACAACAACTGAAAAGTGTTAATTAGGTTTTCTTGATAAAGGAAGAATTTGCTCTAAACGCAATTAATCAATACTCTTTTCCTAAAAAATGTTATTTTTAGAAGATTGTTTCAGAAACATCTTGACCAAATTTCAAGTAATTTGGTGAACTTGTTATGAAACTGTGGGTCTCACTCTGTGAATGGCCCTCAATTCAAAAGTAGAAATACGGTAGCTCTGAGTTGCATATTATTTTAAATCATTTGGACGTTTCATAATGATAGAATGATATATATGTTGAGATATGACACCTATTTTATTTGACTACTTTGGATGCTTTTGCAAGAGAAACAATTTTATTATATTTTATTGTACTTTACACTATCTTTGCAACAATTGGAGACATATTGAATTATCACACATATGTCAATGTCAGAGCTAAAGATTCCTTCAGCTGCCTTTGTCGGGTCTGTGAGTTATAATCCAAAGTACTTTCAAGCAAATTCAGGGTCTTGAATAGCGCCCTGTCTATTTGCTGACAATCAATAAGGACAGCGTGGAGCAAAGTAAATTTTTAACCTTTTTCCAAATTGAAAGTTAAACATTATGGTTATGAAATGTAATTGATAACCGTAACATATGAGACGGTTAAGTTGAATTGGCACAACAATGAAAGGGAAAATCGTGAACAATCCATAAAAAATGAGACTGCATTGACCTGGGCCAATGAATGAACAGTCGACCACCTTGTTATTTTCGAAACTTTGGGTTTCGGTTTGGGTATTTTTCTGTCCCTTTGTATAAGGTAAGCTTTTCTGCTAAAATTTGCTCTCATGAAAAGCAGAATGAATAAGTATAGAAACCGCCAGAAGTTACAAAAAAGCAAACGACGGAGTTTGCAAGGTACTGTACAATTGTAGATAAGTTAGTAATCGTATTTGGGATCCAGAACTTTTGCAAATTTTCGTTTTTCTTTCAATTTTCCTCGAGGTCAAAATTAATATGCTTTAGTTCCGTAAGTTGTAGTTTGTTTGACTAATAGGTAAAAAACTGTGTTTGGCACAATGTTTCAATTGCTGTCGGTAATTAAAGAGAGAGTATCTGTTGTGTGATGCTAGTGTTGCAAAATTTGTATTTTCTATATTTTTTTGCAGACAAGTTCAATTTTTCAAGAACAGTTGTCTTTGAGCGAGAGAAACAGTTGACCATTGGCCTTTCAAATACTAAAGAATGGAATTCTGACAAGGTGGTAACATGTGCCGTAACATTTTGAAATTCCTGAAGTGCAATCTCAATGGTCCCCTGCCGCCCCTCTAAATAGTAGGAAGGCACCATTTAGGGCACTTCAATATTCATGCAGGAAATTGGCCTCCATATCTTGCTTCAATTTGACTCGGGGGAACCAAACCATCAGGGTTTGTCTAAGGCAAAATTTCTCCTCTGGTGGATGTTGAAACGCTTTCTTTGTTGCCTTTTTAATGATCCTCATGGATAAAAAAGTTCAATTTTACAAGTACTAAAGGGAAAACAAGGAATATTCAAGTATGACTTGAATTAATGTCACGGGTTTGCGGCTTCTCAAAAATTGGATCTATTTTTTTAGGTTGGGTGCTGGGGTCTAAGGGTTTGACCCATAGAAAACCAAATAACTAGAATGCTCAAGCTCCACAAGAGTTGTAATAGATGAGCATGATTTCAGGTCAGCTGACGCTGGGTGGCAAGTGACAATCGCACTTCGCGAAATCTCCCTTTAGGCAAGTTTAATCTTTCCCATGAATCGTTTATTAGTCTTGCTTTCTTTTAATTTCTTGTGATTCTTACAAATAAAGAGCGGTAGGATAATAAAACATGCTTTTTTGTGCATTACACACGTAACATGTTCAAAAGATTGGGACATTAGCAGAGCAAATCACATATTCTATTAATTGCCCTTGTTAAGTGTAGCAAAATGTTTCCGAAATTGCAACGTAATGATGAGGCATTCGGAATTTGGTTTCTATCTCCCAACAATTTGCTTCAATGTAGGCAACGTGATTACACCTTTACCTAATCGAGATAATTCCGACACCTCTCAAGGTCAGCCTGAACCATAGATTTCTAGACACTGGATGTCGGACGACCAACCACTTGGCTGGTAAAACAGTACAATGGATAGTCTCCTGGGAATTGATTACAAACCGGTTTATTGTACTGTTTAGCCAACCAAGTGATCGGTTGTCCGACACCCAGTGTCTAGAAATCTATGCCTGAACCCACGCTTGTTCCTTGGATTTCAGTTAAGTGTTTCCACCACATGGATGAAAATTGCAATTGGAGCCCCATCATAGCCCTTCAACGTTTCGTAGCTTCAAAAGGGTTGTATTAGACGAAAAAATGACTACGAATTTTGACTACGAACGGAACTTTTTGACACCCAGCGACAGCTGAAACGAAAACATGCGATCGCAGCGCCCTTGATCGATCTATTTATGGAGTTATCTATGGTTTGACCTCGCCCGGCCAGGAAAGCTAGACATCACATCGTCCGTATATATTTCCAATAGGAAGTATCAGATCGGATCTCCGCTTGTGGGCATGCGTTTCGAAAGTTCGGGAAGGAGAATAGAACCGGGGACATCTCTTATTCTAGGAAACTAGAATAAGGCCTAGGCCAAGTCTCCTCACTATTCCCCATAAGGAGTGAAAGGAAAACAAACAACAGACATCATTCTAGGGTGTAAAATTGTAGACTTAAACCAACCTGCTCCGTGCATAAGCTGAAATTTTGATTTATTTCAGTTTGCCAGCTTGTTGACCCTAACAGCCATGAAATTTAACCAATGACAGATTTACACAAAAAATGAATAGGGGCTTGGAACCTTCGAAAGTTTATCGCTTTCTAAGGGTGACTGATTTTTTTTGCCCAATACTTTAGCAGAGTAAACTTTAGTGAAATCTTGGTTTCTTTTAATCGCTAAAACTCATTTTCGTTTGATAAAAGATGATTCAATTAAAAGAGGCCAAGATCTTCCATGATATCCATCCTAGGAAAAATTTGGAGGTTTGAAATTCAGACAGTCATCAAGTTTCCAGTACATTAGAGATCTGAGAACATTGGTTCGAAATCAAAATACTGGTCTGAACGATTTTTCATTCTTACCCAGGGTATGAGCAAATAGGATTCTAATTGCGGTTGATTCTGAATCTGCCATCAAAATTTCACATGGTATTAACATTTTTAGACAAATATTTTGACTTGAACACCCAAACCTTCGGCCTTGAAAATGATGGTTTATGTTCAGGTCGAATTTCCCGCCTCTTTACTTTGACACAGATTGTTTGCTTGACTTTGTTTGTCCTCACTTTCAACCAATGACTGCCTTGGCTTACATTCAGCTTTCCTTGTGTGACGTAACGCCGCCAGATCCCAATATTTATGTTATTTTGTTTTTTGTTTTCGTTTTTTGTAGGTAAGATTTTACGGATTTTGGAACCGATACGAAGAATGTCATTCAATATTAAAAAAAGGTCATGTCTGATTGATTAAAAGCAAAATATAACGAGGAATGGTCCGGTATAATGATAAAACACTAAGAATAACGAATTATATAACGGTCGACTAACGAATTGCTATTAGCCGATAGATGAAGCCCCTGAACAAAGGGTTGGTCAGGGATTCAGGACAAATAGTTATCTAAATGATTTTTAAAGGATAACATGGTCATGACTTCACTTGATAGTTGAAAATTCGATAACGATTTGGCTTGTGATGTTTATGGAAGTTGTCCCTCCATAAAATGCACAAAATGAGAGTGTCTGCACTACATGTTTCCTTGAATTTCCTTTGATACACATGGCTAATTGAAACTACATAAATTCTAACTCGATTAAACTTGCCCAAAATTAGTTTGAGTTATGAATTTTAGGAGGGTTAGAAAAAAAAGTTGAGGCAATTGTTCAAAATATATCTCCAAGG
>NC_081444.1:6187036-6191369 GCF_007210705.1 Tigriopus californicus
TCTATGAGTCGGGAAGTTGAATATGGAACTTTTTGTGAGTTCGAAACTCATTTTGAAATGCGGGATCAACTTTATCTAAGCCTTTCAACCTGGGCCTCAATGGGGGTCGATGCAGGCCCATGAGAAACCGGAGCAGGCAGAATCACTTTCTGGCATTTTTTTGGTAATGGAAGGCTGGATGTAGGTGGAACAATTGGGGCTTAAGCTGAATCCAGTTCTTCGCACTCGTCTTGAACCACAGGGTATCTGAAGTCTGCACTCGCTCCCACCTTCTCAATTGCGGCTTGTACCTCCATGAAATGCTCGGTACTCAAAGTCCGAGCTCGGGAAAGGATGCGAGTTGAAAGGAATTTGGGATCCGATCCCCCGCCAGACTCTCGACATTGGACCAGAACTGCCCAATTTTGATAATCCGTCTCAACGATGGAAGAAATCAATTCGACTGCAAGTAAAAGAACGAATAGGGTTAAATGATGATGATGATGATGATGATGATGATGTAATCAAAAGGAAGACTTCTAATTGGCAGCGATTGGGATGCCTGACAAACACTGGGTACAACTTCATTAGGATATCGTTATTAAAAATGTATTTGTACTCTTCAGATTACGGGATTTTCCCCGGATGATCGGATTAAGTGTCTTGCCACTGTGTTACTTTTTGTTCTAGTCAATGCATAATTGATCATGAATGTGTACTTAAAAGATGAAGAGCGCGGGTCAAAAATCTGACCGAAACCATCACAATCCCTGGTATTAGGTAATAAGCACAAGGTAGTTAATAGAATTAGTGACGATGATGATTACCTCCAACGAACTGCGTTTCCCACAAGGACGTCTTGACTTGGCTAACTATCGAAAAGGTTGGAACGTGGTAAAAGAATCCCGTTTTGGCGGGAAAGCGAAATGTGAAATTCGATTGGATGTCCCCGAATCCAGCCATGGAGAAATGAAGGCCGACACAACTGAGGTCTTTCAGTCGCATCTTCTTTGGGTATTCATAAGCCAGCACGTACCAATCGCCAAGGAACTGAAATTGAATTGAAGATCAGACTTGAACAAATGTAACCTCATCTAGGTGGTCTCCAGGTGCTTCAATTATTTCCCCCCCAAAGTCAGTGCACTTTCTTCACGTTCATTCTTTAGTTGTTTACCTGAGAAAGGTCAAAATTGGTTTTGGCTTGGGCGATGGGGCAATCAGGCACTTTTCCGCTCTCAAGGCCGTAGAGGGGAGGGTGGTAGGCTGAGGCTGAAGATGAAGAGAAAGGCACTAAGGATACACAGACGACGAGATATGAAACACTCTTGGCCAGCCACGCCCACGAACTACTCCTGCCATTCACCAAGGGCACGGATAGTATTTGGTTCAAAGTCATTTTGCAGATATTGTAACGGATGATGTACCGTAGTACTTGGCGCGAGTTCTAACCCAATTCCTCGTTGAGGACAGAGGACCAAAGTGAAATGGTACACGTCTGTTTCCCAAGCAAATCAGAAATCAAGTGTTCCTCGTATGGTTCGATCAACATGGTATTATACTTGTTTAGCATATGACGCTGGCGCATTCCCCCCGAGAGGGCACGTTTTTCGGCAAAATGGTCAATATTACAGCATGAAGCGAGTCCTTCCCGTTTTGAAAGCCAATAACGCAAGTTTTACCAACAAGGTCGAGAGATCCTCCTCCTCTACCATTTCCATCTCCCATTGCTTCTCTTCCTCCTCCTCCTCCTCAAGTGTACAACCATCCTTCTCCTCCCCCTCACCTTGTTTTTGGCTCGTGCGCCCATCATACTTGTGGAATGTACTTACCTTGTTCATAAACGCATCAACTCACAAACGCATCTGCCGTCAGTTCAATGTGAGGGTAAACGTGGGAAAAGACATTACTAAATGAAGGCCTCAAATACAGGGTAGATATAATGTATTGTGCTACAGGGCAGTAGTGACATAATTACAGGCAACGAAATGACTCTCTTTTTCGCAAAAGGAAATGTAATCCCAATACATTTTGAATTGGTGGAATTGTAATGACCTAAAACCCAAAATTTACTCATTACTTGTTCCTTTTTCATCTTTCAGAGTGGCCTGTAATTTGTCGCTTCTCTCTTGACAATTGACGATTCTTGAAGCGTTTGAGCAATCTTAATAGAAATTTCAAAAAGCTTTTAAGCGTGTTATTTCCATACAATGGAACATTTCTAGATTTGAAGTGCTTCAAATTTAGAAAATGATATGCTAGGCAAAAAGTTTGAAATAATAATCAAAGCCAAAAAATGGGAGTAACGAGGGGCTAAACAAGTAGCCATAGCTAGTGGAATAGGCACTTCAAAGTTGTACAAGGAATAAGGATCAGGATAAAAATCAAGTATTGTAGGCATGGCAAATTTCCCGGGCAAAAAAGCACAAAACAATCTTGACTCCTCGAAGCATAACAATGCAACAAATTTTGAGCTATTATGCTAAGCTTTAATAGAAATGCACATGTTGAGAGGAAAACTCGAACTTTAGGACTTCTTAAAGGAAAAAAAGTAGTAATTTGTTTGATCTTGATGGGGCAAAAATCTTGAAATATTGGCAACCTAAATCTTTGAAAAAGTAGCTTTAAGGCGTAATGACATTACTTTTTTTGGGCGACTTAATTTTTACTGTAATCCGTTCCTTTTACTAAGGAACGGCTAATGCTCTGATGCTCTAGCATATGCAGAGAAAAGGGAATTTCATATGCCATTTTGTTCGCTATTTCAATTCCTTCTCTGGATACCTCGAATCTGTTATTTAACGCGGGTGCACATACAACAGTACTAATGAAATTTGGCTCATTGACAGTTCAGGAAAGCAACATTAAGGACTAAATTCCAAAGATGTTTCTCTAGGAACATTGATGGAATGAGAGAGCTCTCGTATTGGGAGAGAATAAAGTACTAAACTTCAGTGTTACGCAAAAGTAAGAATTAATCTGATACTGTACGATCTCAAGAGCATCTGAGCTATATCCAAGCCCAAGTTTTATTCTAGTGACAGTAGAGGCGGGTGTCATTTCTACATATTTATCCCCAACCAACAACAGCTACTTTTGATGAAATGCATCAGTCGTCTTCTTTCTCCCTCCCACGGGATGGGTAATTTGATTGCTTCTGAAGTGTCCTCTCCCCCTCCCTACTATTCCACTTCGAAGAAGTCCGAGGAATTGCAGCACCTCCGCACAGGCTGGCCAGGGGTTTTTCAGCCAGCAATGGTAGCTCGTGCAAAATCGATGCTAAAAGAATGCTAATGGAATGCGAAAATGCTAGAACAATGCTACTTTTTAAAGAAAAGCATTTTGTTCATGGTGCTCATAAAGGATTTCAGATTCACAATTCAATTATATTTGGCGCTCTTTGACTCGGTGTGTTCAGGCAATATTTTGAAAATCATTCTTCAAGAAAAAAAAATGAAAAGCACAAAAATCTAAAGAGAAACTTTGGAGTTAAAATTGATGCAGTTGTATTTATCATATTCTCCTAATTTTGAACCCTGAGACTTCGAAGGGGGCACCAAATGGGTATGATTTGAACAAGGTCTTTTACACACAATTATAATTGTTCCTATCACCATAACATTTTCTTCTTGGGTGAGAACAGATCATGAAAATAAGATAAATTGTTATTTTTATCGTGCATCATACTTCAAAGCGGACATTAGCAAGAGCTGCAATAAGTACCTTTATCCATAGAGCCCAATTGTTGTCTATCTCTTCTATTTTGAAATATTTTTGCTACTTTTGAATCATGTGATTTGGTTCACCTCAAATGTGTGGGGGAATACTTTTCAGAATACAATGAAACGAACCAAAACATTAATGTTTCTTTGAATATTACAGTGAAATTAACCCATATTTACATTTACTTAAGGATGGTAATTTGACCTTGTACACGCACTGACCATTTAAACCAACATCTTTAATTGTGTTAGCCAACCCAAAAAAAAATGTGTGCCAAAAGTCTGGTTACTAACAGAAACTTGGCTAAAATTCCCTTGGAGTTGCGAAGCAATTAGTATAAATCATTTTGATTGCTTAATGCAAGGACACTAAAGCAAGGAAACGCCACTTTTTGTAATCACCAAACTTTTCCCAACAAGTAAGGCCTAAACTAGAGGGCTTGTCAGAGAAAAGTCACTCCAACCAAGCCACTTGAGACTTTGCTTTGAACACATTTTGGTAGTTGGGCAGCAGGGTGTCGGGCTGATCGACTTCTCTTGCGTTAGTCAGTTTCAACCAAAGCAGACAAACGAGGCAAACGAGCCATCAACTCACTGGCTCCCTGAATTTGGAACGTGATTTTGAGAATCACGTA
>NC_081444.1:6193107-6202412 GCF_007210705.1 Tigriopus californicus
ATATATATATAAATAAAAGTCAAGTAAAATGTAAAATCTTCTCGTCTTGAACTGCTGGGATTCCGGTAGCGGTAAGGAAGTTCGCACCAAAAAAAAAAAGAAGACCATGTCTTCGTTGTTCTTGGTCTTAATTGAGCCAAAGACGTCATTGAAAGCTGTTTTCTACAATACCGTAGTGACTTCAATGCTAGAAAAATCAAATTCCTCACACAGAAATTCTTTCGGGTTGATTTTTAAATCACATTTCCAGATTGATAAAAATTAACTAAAAATCCTAGCGAATCTGCATGTCGTCTCAATGTTTCGAACAAATTTAGATTAAGGGAGCTCACGTGCCAATAAAAATAGTTATGACTAGCTGTAAAAAAGAAGTCGAATAAGTTTTCAGACTTTTTAGTGTCCACTCGACTTTTTCTAGCTTTTTTGCCGTTTTCACACATTTCGTCCATTTTTCGCATTTTCGTTCGAACGTTCCTGCTTCCTTCAACACTACACAACAAACAAAACCCAACGCAAAAAAATAATAATGGCGAAAGTCGAGACCCCGTTATAATTTTTCAAACCAGGGTGAGCTAGGGCATACTCCTCGACTAGGGAGTAGTTGTCCGAACAAAGCTCAAAGCTGCACGGCGTAGAGCTGCAGTTATGGGTCGAACAAAACGCTTTGTAAAGGTACTTAGCCATGTATCGCTCTCCTTTCCTGATGTATTGAAACCTTTCTCTCCAAGACTACTTGAACCGGATATTGATGGAAAGCTTCACATAAGCATTAATAACTTCCAAGTAATTTGCGAACAATTTCTTCAGGTTGACCAGGTTGAGGGGAAGACCGTTCGATTTTGGAAGTCTTAGGAAAGCAATTTCCAAATTTGCTACCTTTTTGGGCCCGTTGCGGTCTGCTTAATGTCCAGAGGTTTTAAATAGTTATCTAGCTTCTTGTACCTAAAACTATAAATTCATGCTGCCAACATTTGGAACTCGTCAACAGCCCTTCGGGATGCTCAAACGAAACGTGCTGCGATCTCTTCAGCCAGAGCTCTTTCCAAATCTGCACCCATCTAGGCTAACCTAACCTTACCTTCATTACTTATTTTTTATTTACCCTCCTTGTTCAAACTCTGCAACTAGTACGAAAGTTTACTAGTGTTAATCCCCTGGACAAATTTACTAAATCCGATTACACACTACTCAATGCTTGTTTTCGGCATATTTTATCAACTATTTTCCCCAGCTTTTTTAGCCGCTATTTTGACAAATTTAATCGACTATGTTTTACGGCTCTAGTTATTACTAATCAGAGAAACTAGGAGACTCCAACAAAAATCCATTCGATCATAAGAAATCTTAAATCAATCCAATATTATAGTCACCAAGATTCATTTAACCATTGTTTAATATTCCTTCGGGTGCAAATGCATAGAAATGTGAATTTGTTCTGTAGTACCAGAGGAGTCTACATTTAGCTCAAACGCATAGATTAAATAGATTCAATTTTAGAGCAATTACTTCCATTTTCAATTCGTCACGTTTTTTACCTGTACTGGGGGAGGCCATGATGGCCAGTGATTACGTAGGATCTTGACAAAGAATGAGCCATCCAAGCTACAAAGTACAATCAACAACATCTCAAAATCCAGTTTTCAGTTCGTAACTTGCAAAATGAAGCTCGCCACGACTGACCAGAGAACATCGAACCATTCGTACATACTTCAGCACAGGGAGTTCCATAAATATGAATGCGGTTTTTCCAATGTCACAATACATGGTATCGTCGCTTTTTAAAGAAACATCATTCGAAGAGTCAATAAACTCGTCATTGCTGAAATTGCAGAAATACCCACCCCCAATAAAACCACAAAACGTCACCACAAGTATGGTTAATGAGTTGAATAACACTCTGGTTCTTCTCTAAAAAAGAAGTCGGACCATTTCCAGTCCTTATATATATGAATGATCCCCTCCAGTTCTCCATATCACTTGAACTTCAAGCTTCGTTCAAAAATGAAAGTACTTCTTATTTCCCTGGCGACTCTCTCGTTGAGCCTGGCTCAAGATTTTGACAACCTTGTCCAAGACAAATCATCTCTACCTCCATTAATCCAAGAGGCTCTCCAGGCTTGTGGAAGTTTCAAGAATCTGCGAGATGGAAACTGCCCACCCCACACGTACTCCGGCCCAGCCCTACCTCCCCCGCAATTGAAAGGGGCGGTTCGTGTTCTCTCTTGTGGTGGATCCGAGTCCGTGTCCTTTGTCGGGATTAACGCCCCTTACAACGCCACTCTTCAAGCTTACGGGTTCACCAAAGGAAGTTTTCAGCTCCGGATTGCTTTCACACCCAGGACGTCGATCAACTTTTTAGCGGCTACTGCTTCTGGTTCGCTGCCAGTGTTGCCAAATTTGAACACGAAAAAGCCCATCTGCGAAGTGGCTGGCAACGCTTGCCCTTACATTCTGAGCGGCAATCAGTGTCCCATTCAAGCGGGTCAGAAAGTTGTGTACCAATTGCCGATCCGGATTGCCGGCAATTATTACCCTGGCCTTCAGATCTCGGTCAAAATTCAATTGTTCGACTTCGATCAACCCGCCTCAGGATGTCTGCAGGAATCTCAAGTGAGCGGGAAAAAACCACTGGTTTGCCTTAAGATCCCAGCTTTCATTCTTTAAGTCACACGATGATTACCACTGTTGAGAAACCAAGATATAAAGACGACTTAATGTTTCATGTTGACCGACTTTTACAAGGACAAGGGTATTCTTCTTTTCGTTAGGTCGAAAAAAGTCGACCATTTGGAGCTTGTTGCAATTAAATAAAGCCTATGAACATGTACCTTGCGTTACAAGCTTTCTGGATATTATTTTTTGACATTTAGCTTCACTTCTACCATTCGGTAAAGATTGACGTAATACATCGAGGATGAATGAAACGACTGAAAGCCTTTCAACAATCATGGCCTCCGGCTCTTCTGAAGGATTAGTTTAAAAAAATGTCGGATTCTGTAGGTGGTGAAGGAAACAGAACGAACGAATGCAACCACTGCCGTTGTTTCAATTTGAATTTGGCTGCAGCACAAAGGAGTTCTAAAATCTTACTCTCCCGCGTAAAGAAATAGATATGACTGTGTTGGGACTCGTCATTTTCGAAAAGTTCTCATATTCCAAGGGGTACTATTTTTCCCCTGTTCTTTCAAAGAGCTTAGATTAGATGAAGTCTTCGAAAATTTGAACCACTCGTTTTCATTTGATGAAAAAATTCCCAATCACATAAACCAAAGTTTTCTGAAAAGCTTACAGTACATAAAAATTGCCGATATGGACTTGAAATGTGTATATTTGGACAATGAAGCAAGAAAAGGAGATGAAGTCATCACAATTTGTTGGGAGGTCGTTAGAACATTTGGGGCTTAATAGCTCAATTGTTGAGGGATTGAATTACTGTTCTGGGCCTTTTATCATAGAATGGAGTTGTTTAACTAACAATGGTTTTTTAAAAGAAACACAATCTTTCTCAATGACATACACAAAACACATTTTAAATCTTGAAAAAGCAGTTTTTGGACTTATTGTTAACATTTTAAAGTTTTCTATTATTACAAACTTTTTTATTAACTTGAGGAAAGTTTTTGTCTATCTGATGGTTTGTATTTTGTTTTTTACTGCCTTCATTGCTTTGAAAATTAGGCCACTGGTATTATGTCAAAGGGTTTCTAAGTGTGATTGATTCTCAATTTGCCCCGAAATGGGAGGGCGCAGTAAAATTTTTGAACATTTTTGACGGAGTTCGTATTGATAGTGCTTGGTGAATTTTGTTGCTTAAATTTACATTTATTCATTTATTTCATTTAACCACAAGTGGCGTATTTAACGCCATCAAGTTCCAATTTTATGGTTTTGTTTCATAATCATATTTTTTGGTCAATATTTTGCGTAAATGTTTCCAGGACAACTTGACTCAGCGGACAACTCGACCCAGTGGACAACTCTACCCATTATAGACATTAGGCCCAATATGTTGGCTTACAAATATTTCATACTTAAGGAGCATAATTGGAACTGTGATGCAAAACGTGTCAAAATTTGAAAGGTTTTACACAATTCATATTTTGATTCTTAAAAGCAAGTTATATTAACATCAATCAAGGTGTGAAAATCATGTTTGAAAATGTTTTAATCAAACTTGATTTTTAATCTGATGCCTTACTGATGCCGCCATCTTTGCATGCACATGAAATGTTGACTAATCAAGCTTTGGTTTTGTTCCATAATCATATTTTTTGGTCAATATTTTGCGTTTAGTTTTTGCACTGGTTTGTAGCTGGGTCGAGTTGTCCTGGGTCGAGTTGTCCATTGGGTCGAGTTGTCCTGGGTCGAGTTGTCTACTGGGTCGAGTTGTCTTGGGTCAAGTTGCTCTGGGTCGAGTTGTCTGCTGGGATGAGTTGATTCCCAAGTGCAACTTGGTCTTTTTACCAATAGATGTTGATGTCTTACATATTGGTAGGATATCTATCTGCTGCACAGGTACAGTTGAGCATTCCTGAGAAGTGTTTCTAAATCAAATAAGAAATATCTTTACAAGCCAATGTTGTATGTCACATTTGGTTGTTTAAATTTCTTTTCTTCAAACTTATAAAAACAAATTGCTCTGTAACACTTTGAAACTAAAAATATAACTTTCGCATGTTTGGATACTTCAACAACCCTCTACCTTACACTAGAAACTAAAGTTATTTAGTCTCTACCCTAAAGGTGTCATGACCTTCAAAAGTGATCAAGGGAATATTTGTCAGGAAATGGGATGATTCATATCCCACCTGAGAGGGACCAAATATCCTTTTGACTTAGAACAAAATCAATTGCCTGGGTGTCCAGAATAACGTTTCTTGTGAGCAGTGATTTTTTTGAGTATGTCTTTTTAATCTCCCAGATTAATAGTTACTCATTTGATGACAGTTACTTTTTTGCATGAGGTTTAAACAAATGACATACAAATAAGAAAGTTTCCCGCAATGGCGTTTTGTCTAATTCTACATTGAATTACCAATGGTTCAAAATAGTCTTTGCGGACTCTATTTAGGGTATAATTGATCATGCTGAGCTTGACACTCACAACAACAGGTGCAATGGGTGCTACACATTTTCCACCTTGCCTATTTCAAAGGAGATGTCTGGCAATCTATCTTTTGGAGTCAGGATACCTTACTTGATTTGTTTTCAAAGCAAATTCAATAAATTCATTTTGTGTCTATTGTTTCATTTTTCCTATTTTTTATCTTAAGAATAATATTTTTAGCATCTTTTTCATTATCTTTGTTAGTTAGTTCTAATTCTATTTCTTTCATTTCACGGTAAATGGTAACATTACAAAGATCTAATTTCTTTGCAATTTCAGACGCTTTGACACCATTATTAAGTTCATTTATAATGAAGTCTCGCCTTTTTTTGATGCTTGATTTCACGATTTCTGGCTAGCATTTTTAGGTATCACTTGTAATTGTATTGTTGTGAGCAACAAGTGCATCAACAGCTTCATCTTTATTATTTATCTCAATGATTGCTTCCTGTGCTTGTAGAGCACTTGTGCGGGCCTCTTTCAAAAGCATTTTCATAATCTTCATAATGAATATTCTTCTTTTTATTTACTCTAGTAATTCCCTTGGCCCTCTTTTCTTCCTTTTCGTCCAAAAATTTAAATGCATATTCTTTGCTTCTAAGCCCTGTGAAACGAGTAATAATTTTAGATGGATACTCATTCTTCATATATCCAGGAGTTTTTTAGATTTTTTGTTGAATGAAGAAAGTGTATTTTATCATAATTTGAGAAATCAAAATGTTTACTCATTTTCTGTAATTCTATGTCCAAATCTTCACAAAAAATTTGGAAGATAAGGCTGTCAGTATCTGTCATCAACAGACGAATATTAGGACATTTTACCTTCAAAACATCATACCAAAATATGTACATGTGTAATTTAGACAATTCTAGAATTTGAAATCCTACATATATAGGTCGATTTAGGGTAACCTTTGGCTTAATCTTTTCTACTCCTGAAAAGCAATTTTCTTCTTCATCGCATTCTATGCATGATCCATCAAGTTCTTTGCATTTCTTACATTCAGAATATAAAATTACTTTCTTAATAAAAAAAGTATTTTCTTTGAAGCCACTTATATCTCTCTTGACTTGTTACGATTTCAAAGTTACTGAACTTGGTTATATCCATTAATGTTTGACCATACACTGCATTGTTCATGAGTTTGAAAAAATCTTTCTCAAACTCATTCTTTGCTTGTGCCCTCAATTTTGTATTATGCTTAATATATTCTTCCAACCATGCCTTTTGACGGTATTTCAAAACCTTATGTATTTTTTTCAATAACAATGCCTTTGGACTTATAATAGTGAAGATTATGACAAGAAACAACATAATTCTTTCGTGATCCTAAATGAGGTATTAATTTTGGGTGCTTACTGCTCAAAGGGGTTAAAACTTCAGGAACCAGAGGGAAGTCATTATGATCATCATGAAACTTCTCAGGATACCTCAAATCAACTTCATAAAAGCAGTTAAATGTCTTGGTTGGTACATACAATTTGGGTTCTACCCATTTAAAGTCTCCAATAGGTAGTGGCTGCATCATTGCATAACCATACAAATTATTCATATCAATGTATGAAATTTAACTTGACTGTTTGTCTTTATCATAAAGATTATCCATGTCTTTGTTGTTTGCCTTTGCATGTTTTGTTGCAATGTATGAAACACCACCACGAATACCTCGTTTCACAAAATTATACTGATCAACATCAGTAATTAATTCTAATTTTTCTCCAGTCTTTTTCAAAGCAGCTTGCCAAGTCATTGACGCTGCAGAAACAAAATGAAAAGGATCTAAATCATAATGTGTCATACCTAGCTGCCTGTATGAGTTACATACATCAACCAACTGAAGAACATCAGTTTTGAGGTAGAGTTCCAGATACTCTTGAAAGTCATTCAATTGCAGTGTTTCCATAACATGAAGATAGTGCTGGTATTCATCATTGGATATGTGCTCTTTCTTCAAATCATTAAAAAAATATTCTTTTGACAATATATTCTTTCTTTTTAGTTTTACTAAGTTATCAAACCACGCATTAGGGAATACACCTTTCTTGAGTAGTGTCTTAAATATTTTATCATTTTTATATTTTAAAGACATAACTGGAAATGATTGCCTGAGAATTTTAATGTCCTTCTTTTCAATGAATTTAACAAAATCATTAAATACTTCATTTTTATTCTTGAATTTTTGTGATGGTTGATAGTTTGCTTGATTCTGAATCAAGACTTCTAATGGTTGAGAAAGATGCATAAATGAATCTATGAATTGGAATTTAACATGATCACCATCAATTGAGCTATTCCAAGACAGTGTTACACATTTAGGTTTTTCACTGTTTTCCATCAGTGGAATACAATCAACTTCCGAAAAATATTTCATTTCCAATAAAATTGATTCATCATAACCCCTAAAATTATGTGAGACTACTTTTACACAAATGTTTTTTAAACAGTATTTGAGATTGAAGTCATTGTGAGCATAACCTCTAAATTTACCAGAAAAATGACAATGATCTTTAACAGTTTTATCAATAGGTTGAATTAGTAATTTACAAATATGACATTTCATAACTTCTTCATCGCTCGCTGCGCTTGACCATTGATCCCACTTCTTCAATTGGTTTGCTAGAATCCTTAATAATTTGGTTGATCTTCTCAACATCTTTTTTTAATTCTTTGATGAAATCCTGAGGGGCAGTCATTCCTACAAATTTCTTGTATTTTCCCACATAGTCTGGGAAGTAAGGTTTGTAGCATTCAGATACTTTCATTTAAAATTTCTCCTACATTTTTTACAAAATGTCCAGTAATTTTGGTAATTATAAATTTCCAAGTTAAAGTAGTTCCATAGGTTCTCCTAGTTGTTACTAGTGATGGGATCAAACAAATTTCCAAAATCAGGATCGCCAGAAAGCTAGGAAAGTCAAAACACGTGCCTTTTCTAACGTATCGTAGAATATTAGGCTTCACCAAAAAGGTGACCCTGGTTTGATCGGAGAAAAATCAGGGTCACTTTTGTGATTAACTAACGGGTTTTCGATCATCCGCTAGTAATGCCGTATGCCATTGAAAATGTAAATTGGTAGCCCTACTTGCAACCTCCGATGATTTTTTGTTTGGTCCCCATCAGTAGTTGATACTTCACCAATATAACTTTTATTAACTGTTGGGGTATCTTCATATTGCTGTACAGCTTGGTTTCCATTAAGAAAAGAATTTAAGGAGTTTCTCACATAATTATATCCTTGAGATAGTTTTTCTCCCACAAAGTTAAATCCTTGTGTTAATTTATTGGCTATCCAATTCAACATTTCGTTGCATATTTTGTTATAGAAATAGATTTCCTTAAATCATTTTTCAAATTTGAAAGCATTTTTCTATTTGGGATATTTTGCGCGCTTGTGCGTGCCGCCTGCGGCGGTCTCGTTGAACGAGACCGGATGCAGCACTAGCTTGTATGAGACTAAAAGTTTCGTTGAACGAGACCTTCATCATAAACACGGAACACTTGGTCATACGGCAGTCTCATTGAACTAGACTTATATCATGTAACCTAAAAGTCTCATTGAACGAGACTTCTATGCCGCGCGAGGCGCAGCCGAGCATGGAAAATAGAAAAATAGTGAGATTTCACCAGGGGGATCCCTTGTGAAAAGTTGAAATGCTCTGGAAGGCATATATATGGGCGGAATGACGGCTATGACCACAAGTAATAAGCGGCCACGAATCTGTAGGGTCGGATGATGCAGTTGCCTCTGATCTGATCTAAATTGAATCAGTCTTTGGATGAGGTAAAGTAATCCATCCACCACTTACTTGACGAGCTTAAGCCATGTTCACGGCAGGGATGTGGGTCACTCTACTGCTTAAGCAACCGTAAAGTAAAGAGTAGTACCGTGTGTAGACGTTAGTTGCCATCTCGGATGCCAAACAGCTGAAAAAGAAGCTGCCGTAGACGTTGCGCAATTTGTAGTTTCTTTGTGCGTGATTAGCCTTATTTTATACCCATCTATGGTTTGGGAATCTGAAGCGGGATTGACAATACATACAGAATTTCTCTATTGTCGACTTCCGTTTCAGTGAACTTCTTCTGTTTCAGTGAACTTCTTCTGTTTCAGTGAACTTCTTCTGTTTCAGTGAACTTCTTCTGTTTCAGTGAACTTCTTCTGTTTCAGTGAACTTCTTCTCTTTCAGTGAACTTCTTCA
>NC_081444.1:6202452-6202533 GCF_007210705.1 Tigriopus californicus
GATTATCAAGTTCTCCAACAACCTGCCCTTTTGCACAAACTACGGCAGAAATTCTACAGCTCCAACTCCTAAAACCGTCTT
>NC_081444.1:6202566-6300309 GCF_007210705.1 Tigriopus californicus
ACTTTCTCCAACAACCTGCCCTTTTGCATAAGCTACGGCAGAAATTCTTCAGCTCCAACTCCTAAAACCGTCTTTTCAATGTATTGATTAACGGTACATATACAATAGGTTATGAATACAGTTCAAGTTTTTACTTTCAATCTGCCTCCGTAGTACAATCCGTTTCTTCCTCAAAAGGTCCTCTTAGAGGGAACATTCTAAGCGGTGTTGATCGGTAATGGGAAAAACTTTTTGATTACTTTGGTCACGACATCCATGGCCAAGGCCATACACAAACTAAACTTGGCCTACAAGGTCTTTTCAAACCTTGACACCATAAATGGCAAATGAATTGTGACAGGGTTGCGGCCAATTGTTCCCCACATATTAAAAGAAGTGAGGTACAGGTAAATGAACTTCAGCAAATTTTGAAACAAGGCTCCGGACAAAGTTGTTACACTGTTTGTTGCTTGTTGATTTGATAACTGGTCCTATAGAAATTGTGTCGATATCGCCAAGGTTGTGCCAACCCTTACTTGAGAATCGATGGCATTTGTGCTTGGACACCACTTCACAAAGGTCATGTCACTTATCTATAGCCGGGTCTAGGTGCGCTTGACTTGAAAGCTGCTTTCTTCTTCATGGCCACAAAATTGTAAATCACATTTGGCACCTTCAGTTATTCTTGAGTTTAAAGTTTCTAGTCCAGTTAAAGATGATGTAATTGAAGTTATTCATGCTTGGGATGGATGATGGGTGTAGAAACCAAGCCATTCGAGCAGGGTTCAAGCAGCTCATTGTGGCTACTATTGTGGTTGGGGTTGAAATTTCACCAGGATTATTCTCAGATAATCCGGTTCTTTGGGAGGTGGGAATCCACTCGTGATCCGCCCATGGTGCAATTTCCTACCTCAAGGGACACAACAGGCCTGGTGCGTCCATGGGTCAGCTTTGGCCGAGGTTGAAGATATGACCTTCCTTCTTCCAACAAAGCCTTCAACCAAAAAATAAAGGCATTGAGACTGCAAGAAAAGATGGCATGGTTGAATATAAATCACATGCCTTGCTGTTTCCTAATTTTCAATCCTTCTCTTGGCATCCAATGCCTCCGAGACGGACATCTTCTCTAGGATCCGGTCCACTTTGTTCAGTCACCTTGGCCACCTTCACCAACTTCTACAGGGTGGGTAGGCCCATTTCGCGTTTCAAAAATTGGTTGATCCATCCATCTATCAGTCACTCAGCTGCACAAGATGGAGATCCAAGACCATCGTGAGGGTTCATACGTGGCAGATGACGGGGGTGGGCCGGCTGGGGGTTGAGGTCATACGATGAAGTATCTTCATCATTTTGGAAAACATTGATCTTTTAATACGCCCATTATTATGGTCGTTGACGTGTAGTTTGTCACTTCTTTGGTTGTGTGGCTTGTCATTAAGCAGGAAGGTCACCCAGAAGTTGAAAAACTGGCAAAAAGTGTTGCCAATTTGAATCATTTAGAGGATTAACGTGCCAATCAGAAGAGTGGTTCCAAGGGTTCATTCGACGTGGAGCCTGGCTGTCACTTAACCTTTAACGGGCTCACTGACACCCATAGGTGGACAAGTCTAGCTTGAGAATAGGTGAGTAGAGCCTCCTGGTGTACTCTCGCACCTCAAGTATATGCTTGGGTATGCTCAAGCCCGGAGAGTGTGCCTGTCCCTAAAACCGCTCAATAATTGGTATGCTATGTATCAATTATAAAACGAGTAGACTTGACTATAGTTAAAGCACACTAAAGAATTTGAATTAGTGCATCAAACATCTGACCTAATAGCGGCATCTTTGAAAATCATCTTAGGGTTTTGAAATAGCTTCCTTGCTTTGACTTCTTTTGGAGGCATATTGAAACTATTGTTTACTTGAAACTTTAATTTAATAGTGTATTGTTGGGAGGGTATAAAAGAACTGATAAAAAATTGGTGGAGTCAGTGACCATGAGAATTTATTAAAATGCACAGGATATTTCAGATAAAAGCATGACTGGAACTGCACCATTGGGCAACATCTAACAATAATATAACGTTTTTTGAAGAAAATTAGCAGGCAAGATTTTATCTTTGTTTTGTTTCTATTATCAAGAGTGAATTGACAAGACTAGAAAATCTTTTTCAATAGTACAATAAGCAAGCTTATTTAGTAGTAGTGTGTTATCATATTTCAATGTTTGGAATTCCAAACATGGAATCAATTGATGCTAAAAACTGTAAGAATGAGAATCCAGCCTAATTTGATCAATGAAGTCCAACTCTCCTCTTTCTTGGGCTCCTTCATTGTTCAATTTGCTGCCCTCAAATGTTCATAGGGAGTATGTAGGTGTTGTTCCAGTAGCAGGATTTAAGTCAGACTTGGGCAAGTTTTTGATGAAATTTCCTGATCGACCCTATATTCACGGACTAGCCAGCTCTGCCAACGCTAATTTGTTGGTCAATCAAATGATTTATCAAAATAAAAGTTAAGCAAGTTTAATTGCGTGGTATGGAAGTCTGCAAAAAAAGAATGAATTGGGACTTTGAGGTAACAACAATATAAGGAAATTGGCATTATTAGCGTAGGTGATATATGCTGGCTGCACTGTACCAAATTTTTATTGACCATTACTTGTCAACCAATGCTAGTCCCAATTGTTCTTAAACTTAAGATGCATGTTCCTCTTACTGATGATCTATTGATTTTAGATAGAAAATTCAGCAATTGACCATTTAAGCTGAGGTCTTCATGTATTTCGTCCTTCTTGGTTATTACATATGGTTCTCTTCATGAAGTCATATATTTTTAACGTATTGCATAAGTAGGGAAAAAATGAGACTGATCACCCACGAAGAAGCTTAAAATCGTGCAACATCTACGGCAGCTTCTTTTTCAGCTGTTTCGCATCCGAGATGGCAACTAACGTCTACACTGATTCTTGCGTCCTTCTCGAGCACGGAATGATTGTTTTGCCCATGTAGCAAGACATCAATCAGCGTTATCAACAGCTGAACTCGATTAAGACACCTACCGAATTTGAAGAGGCCAGCCTACTGGGCAGCCGAAGCAGCCTGAAAAGAAAGCGCCCCTCTTGAGCATGTCTTATTGCGTTCAGTAGTATCGCTCGATTGGAAGAGCAGGCTGAGGAGCGCACTTATCTTGCCTAGTGCGCTCTAGTACAAGAGTAAAAGCATGAAAAGCGACCTCTGAAGAGCGCAGCCTCCAAGATCCAAGAAGCCAAATTTTATAACAATTGAAAATAATCGGAACCAGTTTTAGGTGACTATGCGTGGTCTAATCCTGCCGACGACGTTTTTCAAAAGGAGGAGCAAGGTCATGTAGATTCTTGCTCCAGTGTTTTTTTATTACTTTTTGCTTGAATTTGGACCAATTCCAGAGGTATTTTCACATATTGACGGAAAGTCTAAGAAAACCACCCAACTTCAAAAATGAATTTCAAGTGAGGGCATTTTGGATTAATCAAGATTGGCCAGATTGGTGAAGTAATAGTAAATACATATCACTGAGTTTTTGAACAAATTGCTTTAGGTGTACTTGATGTTATTGAAAGTGGTAGTTACTTTTATCTTATGTCAAGGCTAAGCTGAAGTCTTCTCTGGCAACCCTTTTTGTCTGACAACAAACGCGACATCCGTTTATTGACAACGCCGATTGAAGTTGTGTGATTTACTGGGACTTTCCTTCCATATCTGAAAATACTTCTTGAATTGGTCCAAATTCAAACAAAAAAGTAAGCAAAAAAAACACGGGCGCAAGAATCTGCATGACGTTGCCTCCCCCTTTGAAAAAACTCGTGGGCCGGATTAAAGTACGCAGTGTCACCAAAAACTGGTTCCGATTATTTTCCATTGTTATAAAATTTGGCTTCTTGAATCTTGGAGGCTACGCCCATAAGGGTCGCTTTTCATGCTCGTACTCTTCTACTAGAGAGCCCTAATCTTGTCCTTCCTCTTTTCTATCAGCTAGCTCCCCCTGAGGACCCTCATGTCAGAATCAATACATAAATGCAAGAAAATGTTCATTGATTTGTTAAATGCATAAATGGCAAATGTCTAATGCTTATACAATTGAAAGCATATGTTAGCTTAACCATTCCTTGGTCACACAGTATGAAAATAAATGCCAAATAGTTCGTAATTTGTAAGTTTTAAAGAGCCACTTTTTAATAAACCAGTCCTTTGAACGGTAGATGGCGATAGCTTTGAAAATTGATGACGCCAACTTGACAGCCTTCATTGGCCTAAGGTAGAGAGCTAGTCACTCTCACCTAAGGTATATTGAAAAACAGGTAGCACGGCAATGTATTAAGGAGCTGTTTGTCCTCTTAGACCAGCTGTGACGTCACTTCACAAAAAAGTGGAGAACATGGGCAAGTACAAATAACATATGTCAGAAATAGGCATATTACTCTTGAATGAGTAGCTTTTTGAATACGTTTATAAAACTTATATTGTTTGGAAAAGTAACTGGGCCAACTTAAGCAAATCCAAAAGTATCTACAGGGCTGCCACAAAGTACACCGGCAATTAGAAATGCAAAAATTCTAAAACTATATGAGATGCATTCATCAAACATTTTTATGGTGATGTTTGAACTGTCATGAACCTTTCTTATTTGCAAAATTATTCATTTGGCGTCCTTTTGGATGGACAATTTGACTGATACGTTTTGACACTCCATTGACTGTGGCACGCACATCCTTAATGGTGTTATCTCCAAGACAGCCTTTAATCCTCTTTCGAGTGTCTCCAAATTTCTTATATGATCTTTAGAAGGCCTTTTCCTCCAAAACTTTTGGGCCTACTCAATTGCCACTTTGAGCCACGATGGATTTGCAAGTACTGAAACGTATTGCAGGCGAACTTTGCGGCAACACTGTATAGAAGTAAGTTTAAAATGTAACAAAAAGTGCAATTAAATTTAATTCATGACTGATTCATGCTTTATATTTTTGCATAGCTTGGTCAGTACCTTGACCTTTAGTTTTCTTAACATTCTTGAGTTATAAAATCGTGAAATATTTATTTAACACGATAGGCATCCCAAAATCATCAAAACATGAGTTGTTCTTACTTTATTAGATCATAACCGCATTTGCATCATCATGATGCATTGACAAATAATGTCATGGCTGAAACTACTTCACTTTTTGAGTCAGGTACATCACATTTGAAACGACATATTTCAACAAAAACCAACAGTTATACTCATATTTGGCAATCAAATTGAACATGACCGGCATTAAGTTACTATTCTTTTTTTGGTCCTCTTATGGCAAGTTGATTGTCAAATCTGTATAATAATAAGTTTTGCCCTTGCTTAAATTAGTATATTTTTAGGTTACGCTTTTCATGCATTCGCGAAAAAGCGCCCGAAATTCAAGCTGAGAGCCTTCTCTCATCCCCCCTGGAATTGGTCGTAAAAGACATTTTAGGCGATTCATGCCCAAAAGCGACAAAAAGGAGAAAAAGTATGATTTTAGGAGAATCATTCGTAAATCCTTTGTTTGGCAATGACCTTTCTCAATAATTGCCTAATGGAGCTTCGGGGTTCCATTTCCGTATGGGGACGTTTAGGCAAGCTCTGGCAGGTTCGTTTGTTTGCTGGTACCAATGTCAGTGATGCAAGTTTGGGGCTTCAAACACGTTTTTGAGAAGCTGACCCTTCTTCACATTGATATATGAGGAAAGGTCAACTTCGTTGAAACCAGTTTCAAACGGCAATTCTGCATCACTGGCATTGACAGGCAAGTTTGTTTGCTGGTACCGGCGCTTACCTAAGTGTCCGAATAATTTTCATATTAACTTGGCCCCCTTACCTTTTAACTTTTACTCTAACAATTACTGATTTGAAGGCCCTTCATTCTTTGATGTACTTAATCCCTCTCATCGAGACATCAGTTAATTTTCTTATAGCCATGTTTCCACGTCTGAGTTTGATTGTAACATAAAAAGGGAAAAGTGTCCCCAAGGTATTGAACGGAATGGTTAATCTAGCTTCGCCTCTCCTCAGTGCTTAGTTGATATGTTGCTTTGGCCTTAATTAATGTTCCTATGGTTATGAGTCTTAAAGCTTTCTATCAATGGAAACTCGTACGTTTGATAAGAAATTTATTCAATTTATCACACACATTGCAAATTAACTAGATATCGGGTAAAATCAGGTGAAATCAGGGGCGGTTTTATCATGAAGTAGTAGACAATTGTTCCCTGAATGCTCCAATATTATGCTCAGACAATGATACAAGTACGAAAGGGAAACGCTTAAGACATTGAACAAGAATGGTGTGGGACTTGCCTTTGTTCAAGAAAAGCTAAAAGATGAGATCGAGCGTTGGCCCAAATTGAATTACAAAATGTAAGAGATGAGGGTATATGGGACATAATTTGACAGTGGACTCCACACCTCCTTGCAAAGTCAAAGGAGCGGTACAGTAATAATACTGACAAGTATAATCAAGTTTTTGCTATTTTTGTTCGTGGTGTTGATAAAGGAGATCAATTGATGACAGAAATGCCACCGGACAAAAATGATGGGTCTGCACATCCAAGGACCCCGAACGTTTAGCTTCATTATACCTTCTCCGAATAGCAAAGGGAGAAATACACAAGCCCAAACCTCGTGATTTTGTCTTTGAAATCAATCTTCTTGGGGAGAATCCGGTTTCGAAAAGAGATTAAACGCTATTCCACGAGATATTCTCCATCTTCATTCCTCATACACAAGAAGCCATTTTTGAAATCCAGAAGAAAAAAATGTTGCGTGGGCGGTGCAGAATGAGGAGAATGCAGTGAAGCGGGGCGAGTAGGGAGGAGGGCGGCGACACACTGAAGAGAGTCAATGGAGCTGTAATTGGAATTGGGTTGCGACCTCACTGAGCAATCCGATATGTGTCTTTTAGTGTACTCTTGAATTTGTTTTTGATCTTGTATTCTGGCTTCACACTGGCGTAGAGTCAGAGTCGTTCTTCACTTTCGATTTCTTTCTCCTTCGAGCTAAATCCGACATGGTGATGTTGCCCATGGCTGGCACCAATGGACTTTGATTTCGCAACGCTTGGAACGTGGCGGATACAGCGCCCTAAAATGGCAAGAAATAGTGAGGAGCATCAGTAGGCGATTACTTGAAACATCATGGACGATAGTCCGACTCCTCTATTCGAGCATCACTTTTTGGGTTTGCAGGATGGTAACCATGGTCCTTTCGTACAAGGGTCTCCTTTCAGTTAGTTACTTTGCTATTTCTTCTTCTTTCTAATACTCTTTATGCTTTTTCGCAATTCAATGGTTATTTAGGCTTCTATGCACAAATCTTCGGTAAATTGATACTTTGCTAAATTTCTCCCGCATTGATCTCTTCATATCGTTAAAACAACGAAAAGCAAACGGCAAGGCAAGAAAGCGTGAAGACAATAGCACAAAGTACAAAATTTGGCAAGTACATTTAGTCATAGATTTCTAGACACTGGATGTCGGACGACCGACCACTCGGCTGGTAAAACAGTACAATGGATGATCTCCTGGGAATTGATCACAAACCGGTTTATGGTACGGTTTCGCCAACCGAGTGGTCGGTCGTCCGACATCCAGTGTCTAGAAATCTATGATTTAGTTCAAGATCTATCACCCTTTCTCAGCCAGGCAATTAGCTTTTATGATCAAGAATATTTTTTACAATCCGTTAAAGATGAATTACCCTAAATGCATTATGATTTTCAATGGAACCAAATCAAAATCCCTACCTTTCGAACATAATTTGTACATGTATTTAAGAGTTGGTCTTAAGCGCCTTCTTCATAATTTCGAGTTTGCTTCCGCTTTTTCAGTTACAGGCCTAAGTAGTGCAAAACTACTCTTGTCGGGGAACTCATGGTGCTGCTGTTTTATGAACAGTGATTCATTCGGTAACTTTTTAAACCCATGCATTTTTAATTTACCTTAACATGCCACAGATCCTTGTGTGGGAGGGCAGTGGTGGCCAGAATTTTCGAGGTCATCCACGGATGATCCAAAACTTGTTGCGACGTTGGTCTAATGGCAGGGTCCACTGCTAACATGCGAGTAACCAGATGCTGCAATCGAGAATCAAACCATCGTTCATTACTACGTATCTTTCAATTTCAACGTATGTTCTTATTTTGTATAACTACGAGGAGAAAGAGGGCCACTCACACTCTCCTTATCCTCTACAGATGAATCCACATTAGAGCTTATGTTTACTACTGCGAGGTAACCTCTTTCGGATCATTAGCCCCATAGATCGAAAACCAAGTATGTTGCAAATTACTGTACGCATGCAGTGACTCGTCCGTAAAAAATGTTTCCCCTCAAGAGTAGTCTTTTCCCCGGCAAAGTACAAATAGAAAGTACTTCAATCAGAGGGTAACGAGTGGTTTTGATACGTTAGCAATGATCGAGTTCCCTAATGATTTATGCAAAGTTTGGCTCGTATGTTGAACGGATGTAAAAAAAGGAATCCTTCCATACATTGACTAGAGTTTTCTCGAGATAGGTCGGAACACTATTGAAGCAACCGATTTGATGTAACAGACGTCCAAGTGAATCATTTATCAAACATTAATTAATTTTGACAGGCATATTTCATCGGATTTTGCCATTCCTTTATAAAACAGTTTCACAGTATCGGTGATTAAGGGGCTAATTCTCGGAATGTAGTGATTTTGTAAACCAACAAAATCTAAATAAGTAAGGTGATGTATGTAGGAGGCTAACGTTCAGAAATGATTTGTTAAAGTACAAAATGACTGGATGGTTTAGACGAAGACTTATGGGTTTTGCAAACTTTCAAGTAATGCGTAAAATCTGATTCTTCTGAAGCTTTTAGGTAAAAGTTTCACAACTTTCTTTTTTCACAGAGGAAAGGATTCCGAAGAAGATTTAAAGAGAGGATATGGAAACGGTAATTAAGGTATGTAAATTCCGTATTCTACACCATTCACTAGAGGCTATGAATTGAATTGGCTCCTTAATCCTTGAAGGCTAAGACTGGGCGAAGACTTCCAGAATGTCCGTTGTACTTACTTTTGCATCTTTGGATACCGATCCCCAGTTTCCTGTCTCAAGATCCAGTTTTCCTTCCCCAATCCGCTTCAAGATAACATCCGGATCATCGGACGGACCATTGGCAAATGGTGTTGCACTAAAACAACGTAACGACCTCAAGGTCATCTATTCCGCTCTTTTCATTCCATCTCTTCAAGTCTAATGGCCATTGATTTGAATGTCAAACATTACATCACTTACCCGGCGAGCATGATGAACAATAGAATCCCAAGGCTCCAGACGTCGCACGCAGCATCATACCCTTGACGTTTGAGAACTTCGGGGGCCACAAAATTGGCCGTATAACAAGGTGTCATGAGAAGCCCATTCTCTGCTCGAAGTTGCTTGGCAAAGCCAAAGTCACAGATTCGCAGAGTGTCGGGGTCGCCTCGATCGTTCGCATAAAGAATATTGGCTGGCTTGAGATCGCGGTGAACAACCTAAAGCAAAGAATGACCATTACCAGACACCACTTACAACTTACAAAGGTGAACTCCGATATGACATTGTGCTAAAAAGCCTCCAGTCTATTTTAAGCAATCCGTAGCGTGCAATTTCATTTCCAGAGTTGGCAATAATACGTAATTTGGCCTCGTTGGCCCTCGGATTAATCGTGAAAATAGACCATCTTTTGTGTGGCCAATTGTATGGCGATTCGAGCATTTACATGTATTCAAATTATATGCCACGCGCAAAACGACCTCCAGGTATCAAGATGTACGACTTTATAATCTACGAAAGCCGGAAAACTGAGCTTATCAACCTAACACATCCAATAGTTATCCGCAAATGGAATGTAGAAGAAAAACCCGTACAATAGTAGCATCCACGCATTTCAAATTCATAACTTAGTATGCTTGAGCTCAAAGTACAACGACTTGCTTTTGTCGGTCATTTACCCCGTTTTGATGTAGGTAGAGGACGGCTGCGGTGACTTTCTCCATGACTGACCGAGCTTCTCGCTCTGAAAAGAATTTCTGACGAAGGATCTTGTCCAAGAGTTCGCCACCTCGCATTAGATCAAAAACCAGGTAGACATGGTCTCGGGTTTCGAAGAGATCCCGCAGTGTGACTATGGTAGGATGCTGGCCGTAGCGAAGTAGGATCTCCACCTCTTCAGAGCAATCCCTTTTGCTTTTGTTGATTATCTAGGAACAAAGACAGAAATTGTAGATTCGCAAGGCGGATAGCCATAGAGTTGCTTTCGGTATACCTTAACGGCAAATTCAGTCTTTTTGGTCTTATGGACACATCGATGACAAACCGAATAACTCCCCTTTCCGATTTCTTCCAGGATATCATATTCACTTGAGATTGGTATCGTCTTGACATTTCCAGTGATTGCCTGGAACAAAATAATGAGATTAGCTCGAGATATGGGTTTAAGTACATTGTTTGAAAGCATTCGAATGTCATTTGAACGAGAAAAGGGCACATTCCAATGCCTCCCACGATCTTTTGACATATTATTCAGGTCTCTCGTTTGATAAAGGTCAAAAAGGGCAAATGGACTTTGCAATCTAATCCAACAGCGAAGGTACAACGAAACTCCATTGAGACCATCGATAAAGGTTCTCTGCAAGGGGGACACCGAAATGGTGATTATCACTCTACTACTGCACTTTGATGGATCAGATCAAAGTGGAAGGGACCTTTCACAAAAAGCACAAGTCGTCGAGTACTTAATCGCAAAAAGAAAGCAACTAAAGCTTGCTCTTTCTAGTATGATCTGTGCACATAACAAATTAAGAACATTTTATTTATTAACATCAAGAAGATTTGCTGTACGTGGCACCTGTTCAAGAATCCACTTGGTTCACGACATATGAATGGATCAACTTGTCACATTACTAAGAAGAAGATGGGGGCTATAGAAGTCAGGGGTTTCTCCGTTTCTCTCATTGGACCAAGAAGCATTAAGCCGGTAAAAAAGAAATCTAATTCATTAAAGCATTTTCACGTTCAATTGGATTTTCACGTTCTATCGAATCATAAGTACAGAGAAACGTGGTTGGAATTTTCGGCCGTTACACAATCAAACATTAAACCAACCATCCTCAATATGAATCCCTTCCCAATGGAGAATCTTTTGAAGTGACTTGGGTAACAATTACCTCCGCTAATTGGTCAAACGGATGAACGCCATCACTTGGAAGCCCCAATTTCATCGGCTTTACTTACCTTCAATACTGATGAGCCGGGAAGACGCTTCTCAGCTAGATTGACTTCCACCACAGTTGACGTACTGTCTTGGTCTCCTAATTGAGGTTGGAGGTCAGACGGGCTTTGTTCGAGTGATCCAGCATCGGACAAGAGGAGCATGGGAGCAACGTATGAAAACCCTCGGAACAATTCATGAGCTGTCGCACTGGGTGGAACCCCGGGAGAATCTGTATGAATCAAGACTTCATTCGAAACTTTGCTTTAGAAACGTTCTCTGTGTAATTGAATTGGAAGGAACGTACTTCTGATTTGGAATGGAAATATAATCTCATGTTGTACTCTCCTGATATCCTCGGAGCTTCCGACATTCATGGCATAAGCTAACTGGACCATTCAAAGACTACTTCTAAATTTTCTAGAACGTGTCTCTCTGACTTTCTCAAGCATGGCTGGATTCAGACATATCTTTCAGAACTTGGCCTGGTTTAGAACCAAGTGCTGAGAGCATTTCATTTTTCAGCGAACAGTACATTGACAACCAATTATCCCAGCCTGTTTTCCTCCTCCAATTCAATGCAGAGGCGTAGCTCAGGGGTTAGAGGTTTGTACTGGAATGACTTTTTGATTTGTACTTCCTTGCAGAATCTGTCGACGAGGCAAACATCGGATTATTCCAAACTTCAGTGATCTATCATATGCAGAACTTAAACGTGGGGTTTTGACCTGGTGAATGAATAGCGTATTCAGAACAAAGCCGTGGAGGAAGTTCTGCTAAGTACATATTCTTTGAAGCGATGGTACACATCTGACTCAGACGAAGACCATCATCGCAGAACAGAAGAATCTGATACAAGTAATCAAAGTGAGCTGGCAAAACACGGATGGACCAGATTCCTGGCCATTACAATAATGGCTTCCTTCTTAAGATGCACTTGAATGGAGGCCTTGTATGTACCGTGGTGATAGAGCTATCCCTTAGCACAGTACATTTTGAATGTACCGCGCGCACGTTGACAAGACTACTCAGGATGCGACGTTGTTTTGTTGTGTTGTACGCAGCTTGCCTTTACTTACATCCAATAGACATAAAATTACGCCATCATCAGGTGGAAGTATTGGTTCACAGGCTTTCAAAGGCTCCCAGAAGTCGAACTCGGAGCTCAGGTGAAGTGAAACCACGAGCAATACCAGTGTTTCACTAATAGCCTAATTTACTCAGCCGCTCATATGTACACTATGTACGTAGAATTGATTGAGATTGGATTCTACTGTACTGAAGTAGTTGGACGGGCATTGACAATCGAGACGAGACATGATGTCAATGGAGTCTCGAACACCACATGTGCCCTCTACTGTACATACCGGTGGATCAAGGTCAAGACAAACGTCAGCACACACCTGTTAGCTTCCTCTTCCTACTTTTAAATGTCTGTTTTACACATACCTAAGGAATTGTAATTATACCCCTCTTTGCACTTTGATATGGACGGGTAGGTGAAGAATCCATGTTCCTTCTTTTTATTCCTTACCTTTGGGCGTTTTCGATGTGAAGACGGAATCAAAATGGAAAGTCTCATCTGATACAACGGTGGGTTTAAACGGAGGGGTGACTTTCTTTTCTAACAGTTGATGCCAATTGATGGTGGCAAAGAAGCTGTGTTTTTTTAAGTTCTGGACTCCATTTTCACCTAAAACAAGAAACAGTAGTGTTATTAAGTAGTTTAGGCACGATCACGAACTTTGAAAACTAAACAACGCGATCTATTGCATTAACTGTCTTCAAGGTCCAATGTATGGTACAAACACTGCCGTTGGTCGTTAACGGTCAACAAAATACGTGCATGAAACCTGATCGAGCTTATATCCTATCCCGATGGCTAAATGATGATATAAAGACACTTGCCTGCCAACCAGGGTATTCATTTATCATAAACGCATCGTAAGTATCAAATATGTATCAGGAGAAAGGTCAACGAACAATTCAAGAAACGGGAAAGAAGAACCGTGATCCATTTGCTATTTTTAGCCTCGATGAATCCTGTGTTCCAGCGTTCATGCCAACTTGGCCACAAGCAACTTCACAGGCCATCAGCAATCTATTTTCTTGGGAGGCTTCAGATCTCTGATTGGAGATTTGACCAAAGGTAATTCGATGGCCATAATTGAGATCGAATCGACTGGCTATGACTTGATGACTGGGTTTCCATTATAGTTAGTCACCCTCGAGGAGTGGTTGAGCCTTCATGACACTTAAGCCATAGATTACAATCTGCCCACTCGCACAAGCACGGAATCAATGCCAACAATGTAGGGGGTACTAGGGCTTGGGCCATCACATTGATGGATCCACCACGATAACCTCCAAGATAAAGGTCATTATTTCAAGTAGCCATTCTCGGAACTATCCTCACTCCCTCCCCTACCAGCAACCGAGAATCTGAACATTGGAAAAGATCCTGGTCTTACATTGTGCTTTGGAACAAACAAACATGTGTTTCACTCTATTTTGGTTAGACTTGGCCAAAACTGTTGGAAGCTTGAAGAAAGGCGACAAGGGGCTTAACAAGGAACTTAAACTTAAAATGAGAGAGGACATGAACCGCCTTTTTCGAACAACCCTCTAATGTGACAATTATTTGTGGCTTGAGTATTGATCTTAAAATCATGCAAATTTAAAGAGTTTATTGGCTATTTAAAAAGTTAAGTTTATAGTTTAGGATAGTTTAGTGGATATATTTCCTGACATTGCATCTACATCGTTTAACGATTCTAATTCGATTTCATAACATCTGCTTTTGTTCTTTGTATTTCTAATATTGGAGGAAAAAATGAAGCCCTCCAACAATAATTTAGGCCTTAATTTAAAAAAAATCGTAATTCTGGCCTCATTCTTATAGAGGAGTCGCAAACCTAAGCCTTATAAAGGCCCAGCAATTTGAAAGTCCTACAATGATGCAACACTTTTTTGGTAATTTTTTTGGTAACAAAACAAAACAAAATTATTGGCCAAAGCCTGAACTTTGGTCGATTATTTTACCAAAACCAAATCCGCTGACGCATTGCGTAAGCAAATATAGGTATTGTTTATGGGACACTCACTAACTTTGGACTATCTTGTTGTCCGGTATATCAGAAGTTTAAAAAGATAAACTAAAAACAATTTCTTCCTCCCCCCCGATCAACAAAAAATAAATAAAAATAAAAAAGACATCGATCTTAATCAAATGAAGGCTACATTTAACGAGCTTTTTTACCTAAAAGAATTCAATGTATTCTAAAATACCAAAATGTTATTGTGGGTGGCACATCAATGCCACGCATAACATTATTTTGAGCTTGTTTGTCGGTTTGGACTTCATTGTTCGAACTGGCGTGGATTCTCGAGGGCTTTAAGGTGCTCTCAAAACGCACATTAAATCTCTGCGGTTACTACAATTGACCCTAAATCCTGGGACGAAAATCATGAATGCTGTTGAGAACATACATTTCTTTAAATTAACTTATTGTCCAGCTCCAACCTCTAGTCATTCCCAATACGAGAGCTCTCTCATTCTTGCAATGTTTTCGGTAAAACATCCTTGGACCTGTTTCACCTTCTACAAACCTCATGAACTAAAAGGAGGCCAAATGAGTGAAGGATTTCCTGGATGTATGCAGAATATTCGACTCGTACAGAGGTGTGATTAATAATATAAATGACCGTGAAGGAACGCCTAGTCAATTTTGATCCTCAGGCATTTGGGTTTATTTCTTACGAATATTCTGAACGCTTGTTATTGAACCTTGGCCCTCTTTTACAGGGGTGGCACAAAGCTAGTGGGCACGTAAAATTCATAATATTTCTGCAGTAAGGCATAATAAGACAAATAGGTTCAGGCTTCAGAAATAAAGCAAATTTCACTTAGAAGGGAACTTTTTTACGTTTTTTTTCGATGTGACCTCTTTCTGCAGGAATAATTTTCTGGAAGGGTGTGGGAACTGCATCCACGATGGCACGCTGACTTCACAACATGCATCCGTTTCGACCATGGCTGACCTTTCCTTGGGCAATCATTGGATGTACCAAGCTCATGATAATGTCTGATTGTATTCGTAATAAAATTCTTGGACGCCAAAAAGACTTTTTTGTGTTCACCTTGATTTCATGGGTGCTTTAAAATCTATCTTTTTCAGAATGCTTCAAAACTTCAAAGTAAACAACGCTAGTTAATGCTTCAATGAATCAGAAACCAAAAAGGGGACCTGAAATTTGAATGCGTGATTTCTTACCGACTAACAACAACTTTGCCCTCAAACTTTGTGCCACCCCTACAAGTCCAATCATTTTTACATCCATTTGAAGCGAGGACAAAGTCCCGCTAGCGTTAATTTCCAGACATGTGGGTGGGCGAGAGATGACTCACAAAATTGCTTGCCAATTTTCACGTAATGCATTTTCTTTGTCTCGCATCAAATCTGCAACAGGTTCACAGAACATACTCCAGAACGTACCTGTTCCCAAGCGATTGATTGGATTCCTTTTGAAAAGAGCCCTTAGGAGGGATTGAGCTTCCGGACTTAAATACTCGGGCATCGACAGTTTCTCCCGGAGAATCATATTCATGGTCTCTTTCCGGTTATGAGCTTGAAATGGCAAATGACCAGTCAACATCTCGTACTGCAAGAAAGAGAACAAAAATTATCAACGTAGCGACTGAGTTTCTAACTCGTCGATTTTGAGCCAATTTTCCTTGCACCATTGGCTACTGAAAGGTGCCCATATTCAACAAACTCAACTTCATGAAGTGAGAGCACCGTTCTTTCCTGAATTCAAAGTAGTGGTTTCATTTATTACAACTGTCCCTTCGTTAAAGCATTTAAATTGACACAGAAGAACCAGAAGTATTGTACATAAATTTTTGAACAAGCATGTTTTCAAAATGAATGGAAATAATTGGGAACTTTCTAGACCCATTAAGCCTACATAGGCAGGCAGGATAATGAAAACATTTTCCATGCACACTTGGCAATGAGAAACCTGATTTCTACCTTTTGACTCGCCTTCTGAGTTAATAATGATGAATCGTATGGACTAGTTAGATTCCAAAGAATTTTTTTTTGAACAAAAAAAGGTCCAAAACTAAGGGGACATAAATTGCGGAGAATCAAACAATTTTGAAATTTGATACGAGTAGGGGAGTTGAACTTCCCAATTGAAAATAATAGGTTTTCCTTTTCCCTCGAGGTTTTCATTCCATCATACTAATTCTTAAAAGCACTTTTTAATGATGATTTTCAAGACTCTGCGATCAAAATACAAATTGAGTATAGAATTACCATGAGTACTCCAAAACTCCACCAATCAGCGGCAAATGAATGCCCTTTTCGGTTGACCACTTCAGGGGCCATATACTCCACGGTTCCACAGAATGAGTAGGCTTTTTCTTCCAAGTTCTCCTTCGACAACCCAAAATCCGTGACTGCGATGTGACCATCATCATCCAACAATAAGCTTCATATGGAAAAGATAAGGTGTAAAAAGGTTGAACATAAAAAAGGGAACTATTCACATTCTCAATTCATTCTCAATTCCTTCTCAATTACACGGGAACCTCATCTCGATTTTTCAATTCGCTCATATTTCGCCGTCCTTGACATTCATTTTTTATGGAGGGCAAGAAGGCCAAATATTATGGGATTCATGATTTATGTGCATGACAACAAGTGTTGAAAAAAAAAACCGTAGGACACTCACTTTTCAGGTTTCAGGTCTCGATAAATTATCCCAAGACAGTGGAGATGTTCCAAAGCTAGAGCCAGTTCAGCTAGATAGAACTTGACATCCTCCTCAGTAAACATCACCTGAAATGAAACAACAAATGCAATTCAAGTAGATGTGTTCGTTCGTCTTATCTTTTACGCAAGTCTAGCCAATAAAAAACAGGGAAAGAGAAATCAAATTTGTGTCCTAACCATTTTCTACTCATTTCAAAAATTACTCGTTGATAGCATCTCCATCTAAGAAAAAAGCAGACCAGAATCGATATCCGGCACCTACTTTTCTTTTCCAATGCGGTAGTAGTAGTAGTAGTTCTGTGGAAGTTATCCCTTCAAATAGGGCAATTAAAATCGAAATTTCAAAGAAGCAAGAAACCATGGCTGTTAATCGATAGATCTGAAGGACTTTAATTTATCTAATCATTTGAAAATGCTCAAAAATAAAATTCTAGGTCACCAAGCTAGACAATCAACAGTAGATCAAATGCAACATTATTGAGTTCTTCACTAAAACCATTACTGATCACTACATACAGTAGTGAAACCTACGGGGCATTTCAAAAAAAGAGATGGCAAGCTCATCAACAACCTTAGCATTAACAACGGAAACTTCAGGCATTGATCAGATATAACGTCAATAAATATGTGTATTATTTGCATCTAACGAGTAGTTCTGAAAATTTCATAGAACTATGTATTCCTAAAATTAATAATGAATGAGATCCAAAACTAACTAAATCTATTCTGTCATAGTTCACAAGTAATGAAATGGAAGAAGACCGTCAGTGATGTCAGTGTATATGCATCTACCAGAAGGAATTACCACGTGGGCGGCGGTTGTCATCCATCAAGTCCAGGGTCTACGACTTTTTTTGTTGGTTCACTCAAGACGTTTAAAGAAAAAGTTTTTGACCAAAATTCCAAATCCCATTCAAGAGCTGGCTAGCTCCACCACCTGCAATTCGTTGGTGGATCAGATATTACGCGAATGTAAAGTAAAATAAGAAGTAAGATTTTTTTTTTAATTTGAACAGCCGAAGATCACAATCTCAGTGATAGTAAAGAATTCCTAAAAACATGCATAGCAATGTTTAAATTAAGAAATAAAATGTTATGTAACAAAATGTGACATTTCCGTTGAAATCTCACTTGACAATTTGATTCCGCAGCATTAGTAAAGTTATGAAAAACGAACAATAAAAGCATATACAACTCGTTCTTTTGTGTGCTCCTAATACGGGTACTGAATTGTTTTTTAGTACTAATTTGGTATGAGTAGTTTGATAATCATCAGATTCACCATCGACTAATAGAGTGGCTAATCTTAACGACTGAGCACACTTCGTGCATATTTCTGACCGCTAGAAAATATATTCAACGCTTTTGTAAACATCTTTCATCATTGCCGCCGGCGACGGATAAAAAACATTCCAATCAAAAAAATGCAACCTTGACGGTATTTAACGAAGAACATATCACGATGTAAATCAGGTGAATACATTATTGCATAATATCGAAAATGTGAAGAGTCTTTCAGTAACGACTAGAAGCTACCAATTAGGCAAAGAAATTGCATGAGCTATTCCTATTTGAAGTAACGAGGTTTTTCCAAGCAAGGATATACGATATCTATCCATTGCAAAAGCTTCAAAACCATCAATGTTTTAGAAATAGAGTTGGATCGCAAAGACAACATAACTCGTTGTCAGTGTTGTATATATATACACGTACTAACCCTTCATACGCAGACCATGCATTCTTCATAGACGGGACCCATCCCTGATATCAAAACTTTTCTTGAACAGTTTAATGTGAAGTGCGCTTTAAAAGAAACACGTTTTTTTTTTTAACAAAGCTTTACAAGATGTTCTTTCCTATCGATGTACATTATAACTGCTCTTGTATATTTTAATGAGAAGTGCTCTTTAAAAGAAACACTTTTTTTTTAACAAAGCTTTACTCTTTCCTATCGATGTACATTATAACTGCTCTTGTATATTTTAATGAGAAGTGCTCTTTAAAAGAAACACGTTTATTTAACAAAGCTTTATAAGATGTTCTTTTCGTTTACTTATTTCTCTTAAAATCCTTCCCCCGATTTTCTCTCTCTTAATTGTTGAAGTTATTTTACCAAGTACAATTAAATGTTTGTACGACGCCTCCCCATTCAATCTCATAATGCATCAAAGAAGTAATAAGTATTATCAAAAACGTGGGAGGAAAATGTCGTATTTGGAATTCCCTCAAAATTCCTTTGGGTCTTTGTCAACAATATGAAGAGTACAAAGCAAAATATTTCATCTTTAGGTGCCGATATGAAAATATCTAGTCTTTTGAAAGGACAAAGACCTCAAAGTGAACGATTGTTATGAAGGTGACTTTGTCCTAATTTTGGGTTATCTCGTAAATTAAATGTACGAAATAAGCCGTAGTTCACAGCAATATCCGAGAAACAGTCCGTGGTAAGAAATACAATACACACTTATGTATCTCTTATCAGAATGAGCTCGGTGTGAATTCTGGAGGCCCTAAACACAAACAAAAAATGAAATTAAGTCATGCGGCATTAAAGCATGTTTCTATTCTGTTGCTACCTCAAAATTAAGCTTGGCTACTTTCGTCAAAAGTATTTTAAATGAAGAAGTGGCATTGGCCTAATTTAGGCCATTCAGCGTCATTGAAATGTTTGTAGCGTCACAACTTTGAAGTTCACAACGGCTTTGTTCATTTTTATTATCCATACTTCCGTACAAATAAAGGAGCCTGTTCTTTAACATTCAACATGAATATGAGAAATTCTTCGCCGCAATCACATGAAAATATCGAACACAAACATGTACCTATCGGCAAATTATATGTTTGAAGGAATGAAAGTGGGATTTGGAACAAAAATACCAATATTACTTTAAGAGGTAAAACGAGATGTGAAAAAATATGTCTCGGTTGACATGCAACAATTATTTGGGTTGGAACTCTTCCTGTTCCGTTTCAAGTTCTTGATATGTTATTTGCTCTGTCAATAAACCCTGTTTCATGAGGTGCTGTCCCAACTTTCCTAAATCAATCTATGGTGGAGAAAGCTTGACAGAGCACATAGTGCAACATTAAAATGGTCATGTCGCCATTGCCTTTTGTTAATAAATGGTTCTGGGAAAAAAGTTCAGCAAGTAAGATCAAATCCTTTTTAGGTAACTCACCTCCTTCGAAAGTCGAGTAAATAGGTCGCCACCACGGAGGAAATCCAGAATGAGGTACAGTTTCCCCTCAGTTTGAAAGGCATAATGCAATTTTACGATAAATGGATGCTCCACATCGGCCAGGATGTTTCTCTCCATCTTGGTTCGAACACGGTCTCTCACTGCAATTCATTAACAAGAAGGTGATAGCTTTCCAGGAAAAGAAAACAGGATCATCTAACATAAATGAACTTGAAGTTTCTTAACTTTCAAATTTTCTACATACAAATGATTCTCAGAGCCCTGTTAGTTTTTGGGGATTTTTTTTAGGGTTTGCATTTGAAATGAACACCGATATATTCATTGTTTCCACAGATATATTGACTACAGTTTTGTCTCAAAATGACCAGGGATTTGCTGACTTAGCCCTGTCACACTCTTGAAAGAAGAATTAGCAACTAAGTGCATCAAACCGGGAGATTGAATAACAAAAACAGAATCCGACAATATGGACATGTTGAGTCCAATTAGTGGGGTACCTTTCAGTGTAGCCTTCTTCAGGACCTTCATGGCGTAAAGGGTTCCTTTATCCTTGCCACAATTCTTGCGGACCAAAAATACCTGAAACGACAAGGAATGTTGTTGATATGGGATCCATGGATGTGAAGAGATAATTTTATCGTTGTGTTGTATCTGGGTAATCATTTACGTATTATGTAAACTATCATCTTCCGTTGATATTAAACAAGCAAATCAGGAACAAATCCTTTGGAATCAAAGTTTGTTCTTACGCTCTTAAATATGGCAAAAGAAAACGATTTTGTATAAAACGCTCCGATGGTAAAAAAAGATATCCGTGTCTCATTGGTAAAATGTCCCAAAGGTGTTAGGCACTAACAAGATTAGTTCACAATCACCTCGGATAACAAGGAATACAACAAGGCACTGTCGTGTGCAAAAGCCAGCATTTTATTGCAGTGTATGAGGCTCTGAGCTAAAGGGACCCATGTTTAGTGCCATGATTTATGATAACGATTTTGCTACGATGAAGTATGACTTCATTAATTTTTTGTTCGCTTCTGGCGCACCTCAAAGACTACAAAACCTCATCTTGAGGCCTAACTGTGAGAAATAAGTAACGGTTATGAGCAAATCTGACAAACAGCTTGTTATTTCAATGGACAACAAAAATACAATTTTGTGAAGTTATTCTCTTGCTTAACCATAGAAAGAGCACAAAGTATTTTGTTGTCAGGGATTTTGCTTATTTTTACTCATATTGATGTGACATATTGAGACATTTTTCATGATTGAAATATGCCTCATTCACCCACAATTTCTGTTGACAGACGTAGACGATGAAATCCTTTCCTTATTTGGACATTTGCCAACAAAGGGGCCGCATGTTTCACGACAAAAGGTCATCTTTTGAGAATAATTTTACATTAAAAACCTAAATGTAGAACGTAAAATATTTCGAGTCCAACGTCACTTGAGTTTATTGGCTTGGTTAAGATGACGCAAGCAATAAAAAAAGATCGTTCAATAGACAGAGACTAAATTGGTCTATACGTATTGGTTTTGCTTTCTACGCACGCTTAGTCTATGGAGGCGACAAAAATGTCACATTTGATTTGATTACCAATTATTTTTTCCATGAACATATCTCACGCTGTATGAACATCATTTGAAATGTCTTGAGAGTAATTTAGGCTCAATCTTTCCTAATAAAAACTGCCATATGAACAACGTCCTACAGACAAATTTCCATATTCTTACTTTAGACCTTTAAGTATTGCGAATTGAAAGAAAAGCATTTAAAAAGAAGTACGACAGCCTGATTTCGGATTTTGAGCATAGACTAAGATAACAGGCAACTCTTACCGAGATCAATATAAATTTTCAATAATTGGGCGAGATGTGTTACAAAAATTCAAAAAGAAACCATGTTTGGTGTAGTTCTGGACTTCCGTTTCAATATCCTGGTTGATTATAAGAATACTGTCTGCTCACACAAGCTGATAATTTTTTAAAAAAATGACAAATTCAAAATCAGTATAGTGCAGGTTGGCCTCTCGTTTGCATTTTTGCTCCTTACAACCAGCATCGAAGTGTTTTTCTCCCTTCACATTACAAGGATGATATTCCATTATCTACGTACAATAATGCTGCCCTTTGAAACGTGTGGAAATAGCTTGTCATTTGCCTGAACGTGGCTCTCATCGTCATTAGGTTTATTAAAAAAATAGAAACTATGTCACGGCCTTGTGTTTACGCCCTCATAAAGCATTCGTACTTAATATTGATGTATTAGGAGAGAGAGGGTAAAGCCCTATTGAACAAATGCCTTGTTATAAACATTTGATTGGGTGGTGGTTTGTACCTTGCCAAATGATCCTTGACCAAGAACTCGGAGGAGCTCAAACTGGGTGGGAGTAGCCTTCTCACATCCCTCTTTGGTGACTTCTTTGACTTCGATTTCTTGAAGGGTGGTCATACCACTGGTTCCATTCAACGTCGGCTGAAAAGGATTGATTCCACGGAATATAATGATATCCGAATGGCCAGGATGGTCAAGATTCAGAAAACACCTACCACCATTATTCACATGAAAATGCCAACCCACACAAGAAATGCCAAAAATTTAACTGGTATCAAAGAATTGACCTTGGTGGGAAGAATCGAGTGCAGGTGGGAATTCTAAATTTATCAGGTATCCCACTCATTGAGAATTATCATTCGCCGAGATGTCTCACTTCACATTTCTGTTTAATTCTTTCCTTACACGGCTCTAATCACATTTCCCCGAGGAGACTCACTCACTAAGCGAATGTGACCCGCATTACTCATGGAACTTGAAATTGGTCTCAAAAGTTTATAGGCGGATGTGGAGAGGCTCCTTGGCGGACGGACACGCAAGTCATAAAACGGACTTGATTGAGAACAGATATTTCCACGAGGTATGGGAGGCATGCGTTGTACTTGGTAGCTATTTTTAGAGACTGATCCTGTTATGTACCTTGCTTCCGTTGGACTGTGTCGAATGGTTCGAATCTTGATCTTCGTCCGAGGTGGACACTGCAGCTTTCTGTAAAACAATTGGATCAATATCACTTGGATTGGTTTGGGCCAAGGTAGATAAAACTTGTTCTGGACAAACAAATGCCATTTCTTTCTCATGGTATATCGGGGTAGCTGAAACACAACAATAAAAGTAAAGCAAGATAGATAGCGAAGAGATTGTTTCCCTGCGTATGATGAGACGAATATGACTTTTTATTACGAACCACGTTGGGCAAGTAATTTTGACAAATATAACATTCATTATTTTCGCCATCTTAATGGATGCTTATAAATCATTGATGTATTTTTTACTTGAGTCACAAATTCAGGCCTCGGGGAAACATATTTTCAAGTCCAACCGAAACTACAAACATCTGAACACGAGGGTAATAAAACCCAGTTGTTGCTCGATTTCCGTCAACCTTTGCTAATTTCTGCTTCTTTTTATTTTCAGACGAAACTGAATGGAATACAATTCATAGACTCAGAACCACTCAATAGATCCACCAAAAATAGGGGTTTGCTCAACTAATTTCATGTCACTTGTAATTAGAGATAGATAGATAGATTTATTTCAGGAACACTTTGATCATGATTAAATAATGTCGGAACTTTATCATTGCGTTAGCATCTTGATACATCAAAAATTTCATGAGCATGTAATTCCTCAGGTTCTGGGTAAGCAAAAGCTTGTTTTCACCAGGACCTGGGCAAATTAACGAAAACATGACATAGATAGTCAATAATGTTACAGAGGCCAAGCTGCAACACGATAACGTGAGTTGGAAGAATTACAAAATCAAATTGAAAGGCTTGTAGGAAATCATATCGGTTTGAAGTTATAAGAAAAGAAGGGATTAAGAAAAAGATGCAGAAAGAAGAACATGAAAAACAGAGCAAAGCAAATAATTTCAGTGTTAATTTGTTATGTTTACTAGAAAATGTGAGACGACTTCAGGAATGGGAGGAAAATTAATAGGTTTAGAATTGTATTTGGTGCATGGAGTGTTTTGATGAGATTGAGCGGCTGATAATCGTAATAAAAAATAAAAATAAAAATCATTTCTTAGGATTTTTGTTGGCATACATAGCAATTTTTGAGTTTGCACGGAGCAATAGAGTACTTCTGTAAGAGATAATCTCTGGTTGTTTGGGTGAATTTAAGTCTGGTTAGATCAATGCCTGGAGGGTTGAAATTATTCCACTCGTTGGGAAAAGCAAAATTCGGTAGTCTTTGTAAAAGTCCCGACTTGGCAACTGGAGTAATTGCTCTCCAACCGCCAAGCCGAGGATTATTTTTCCATTTGAAAATATTAATGCATGGTGGAAGTTCTTGCAAGCACGACTGCCTCATCACTTGAACGATTTTAAGCGTGCGCAAATCTTGCAATTTTAAGAGCTTGGACTCATGAAACAAAGATTCAGTGTGAGAAAACCACCTCGCATTATTTATCCAACGTATAGCTCTTTTCTGGAGTATGGACAAGATCTTCAGTTTCGTACTTTGGCCATAAAATTCAATACCGTATTCCAAAACACTTCGGATAAGTCCATTATAAAGTTGTTTCTTTACAGTTTTGGGCACTGACTTGCGAATTCTGTTCAGACTGAAAAGAATTTTTCGAATTTTGTTTGCTACACTATCAATGTGACAGTGCCAGTTGAGTTTGCTATCGAGTTGCATTCCCAGAAATCGTATGGATTTTTCATTGGAAGTGGTGGAACCCACCTCCTCTAACCTACATCCATTTACATTGATATTGAAGTTAAAATTACAATTTTTGTGCCTGATAATCATGAATTTAGATTTATCTATGTTTAAAGTTAATTTATTTATTTCTAACCATTTGAAAATACGTTCCAGTTGAACATTTGTTTTCTCCTCTAGTTTATCAGGTTGGCTTTCAAAACATTGAAACGTCGTATCATCAGCAAACATAATGCATTTCAAATTGCTATGCTGAGGCATGTCGTTTATATAGATCAGAAATAAGAGAGGTCCAAGGATGCTGCCTTGAGGAACCCCACATTTAACTTTCAGTTTCAAGGACCTAACATTATTTACCTCGACATACTGGTACCTCTCAGAAAGGTAGTTTTTGAACCAAACTATGGACCTACCGCGGAATCCGTAATACTCCAGTTTTTTATCAATATACCATGATCAACGCAATCACATTTAATTAAATTGAATATTCAAAGAGAGAGATACGTAACTCTTTTTAGACGAGCAAAACACTTCAAAACATACTCCATCAACTTACTGGATGGAGGAATGCAAACGCAAAACGCTATTGAAATAAAAAAAAGTACAAATTCATTGACACTAGACAATTGCTTTCTTTCAATAAGATGGAGTCAAGCGGCAACTCTCTGGCTCGGGCTGCCATCTGATGATGCATGTCCCAATGAAGAGATATTCCCGTTCTGTTATTTCAGCCATCCTTGATTCTTACCTCACCCTCGGGAATGAAAAAGCTTGGACTTGGCAGGCCCCGGATCAAGTCAGATGCTTAACAACAATATTAATGATGGCACAATAGAGCAGCATTTAAAAGTGTCGTATTAATCACATTTCAACCTTATTCTTGTATCCTACTTCATACTTTTCCCTAATCATTATTCTCCCCTTTATCTGTAAAGGTTGGCTAAAACTGTAATGCAGCTTCCGGAGTGCTAAAGTATCTTATCACTTATCGTTAAGCAATTCATGTACAATAAACTACCCAGTTTGCAAGGGATTTATCTGTTCCATAGTTTTTCATTCGCCGAATGGCAACTCTGATCCAAATGTCCATCTCACCTGATCCTTAGGTACGGGCCGAAGGGGACCACTCGTCCCCAATGGACCTTGGGTATGGGGTCCGAGTAAACTGACGGTGGGTCCATTCGAATTAGTGTGGCCCAGGTTGACATGTTGCCACGGATCCTTTGCCGAAGCCAACGGCATCGTCAAGTCGCCTGAAAAAAAGTAGACTCGGCCATGACAATGATCTCAAAGGACAGTTCAACGTCCCCCAATACAATAGGTGGCCATTCCATCGTGCCCTTACCCGCACCTAGCCCCTAAGCAACAGTTGTCCCAACTCAATGGCGAACTGGCTGATATCTTTACACCCACCTTGGACGACAAGGTCCAACCACGGCTAACGTGCCCAAAAACGGTTTCCACCCACCAAATTAGCCGAAATGCGGCCTTGTGTCCGCCCAAATCCGTCCTCAAAAGGCCCGTGTCAATGGAACTCAATCTGTTTTGGTTCGGATGGAGGCCAAACTCACTCCAGCGCCTTCAGAACCCAGGCCCAACCCGACTCAGTGTTTCCAGACAGGCCTTGGGCCTGAAAAACCAAGGTCGAGAGCCAGCTTTCCAGCCTTCAAGGCTGGCGTCAAGATGGAAAGTCCTGGTCGGTTCCAGCCAAGCCCAGCCTGCCTGCCTGTCGCAAGGCTTAAGACCTCCCTCACTCCCCTAGAGAGTCAAAAGCCTACTAACAAATACAAAGAAAGGCCGGAGAAACGTGGAAGACCAAAAGACCATTGAGAACAAGTCAAGCCTTTGTGAGATAAGAAACGCTTTCGAAATGTACTGATCAATGGATCGCCAGAGGACATAAGTCGGGATGGGCTATGACCTCACCTGGGATGTGTCACGAGTGATGCGGGTTGGGTGGGACTGGATGGGGCGTGGATTCTCGGGAGCCGCAATTCCCCCCGTCAAATTGGGTCGAGGCTTCGATAAGTTCAAGGGCGTGAGGCACGCAACCTCGTATCACAGGCTTTGAACTTGAAAGGTGACGCGAAGAGGGCACGACCATCGGGCTGATAGGTGTGAATACGTTCCCAATTTGAACTGTTAGAGGCAGTGTTCCAATATCAAAGATTAAAATTGGTATGTCAAAGGCTCAATTTTGTCATTCTGGACAGCCGATTTTGGTGGCTTTGACAAAACATACATGGTAGACCGTTATTTGTTTCAGGCAGTCTTCGCCGCTCTGAAAGGTTTTGTTGGAAGTGCGTTATTCTGACTTACTTCAGCCATGGTCTTTCTATGGAGTACTGACCCTACCTATCATTTAGGTAATTTAAATATTTTGTTGAAGTGACGTTTCAATTGTCAAGGAATGAAAGAGATTCAACTAGCCCTCGGATGTACGTTTGATAAGGAATTTTGATCAGAAAACATGTCCAAGCCTGACTAAGGGATCAACATTTACAAATTTTCTACGAATATGGATAAATGTATCAGAAATTGAATGCAAAAGCTGGACAAAGATCTTGAAATTTTGGCTTCTCCAATGGTTGCTTAATACTTTAATAGGATGTGTCTTGGTTTCATTTTAGGTCATTGGGTTTGAGAAGTACATTTACATTATAATTGCAATTGCAATCCCACTATTGTGTTCCATTGCCAAATACTTGTAATTGCAACTAAATGCATTTAAGGCCAAAGTTTTTGTTTTTTTTTTTTTTTTTTTTTTTTCTATTTTAATTTCTTTATTTTTATTTTTTAATTTTTATTTTTTTTTTAAGTTTTTTGATTCAAGAATCAAGTAATCCGAAAGGGGATATAGTTGTTTCAACCTCTCAACCTTATTTGCAGCAATTAGAAAAAAATCATTGCATATGGAAAATAGATAATGTTGCCTTTGAAGGGACAAGTTGCCCCCTCTAAGACCTTGGTTTCTCTCTTGAATGCATTTTCTGATCATTCCTCATCCTTTGAACTTGAGTTTTTCTTTGATTTTCACATTGTGCAAAAATCCAAAAACTATTGCCCAAAGTTATGACCCATTATGTGCTCTTTTATGATCAGATATACAATCCATCATCCGCACAATCACTCACTCAATCATCTTTGAAAATTGTCGATAACTACTCGACGTGAAAACTGGTGAGAAACTCGAGGGCCACATGATATGCAACTTGAAAGCAGCTACCAATTTAGCTCTCTATGAATATGTTAGTGTACGAATATTGGCTGAGTCTGTCTCCCAATCAGCTGTTCCATGTCTTGTATGTAGGAGTAGAGTCCTTGTCTAAGGGAATTCCTTACGTCAAATGTGATCAGACCATCAAGAACTACAAAATGTTTTGCTACCTCAGGCCTCCACCCTGACATCCCTGATCGAATTCAGTCTCAATCTAGGAGGTAAGGCTAGTCTTTCTCACCACATAGCCATGTTTCATTCCAGCAGATCCGTCGTAATGAACCAGAATATCCATCCGCCTCTACTGTTGATCCAATATCAGATAAAATTGTAGATTGAAATGGATCTCGAATTCCAGGACCGCCTCTCCTGTGATAAGCACTTCGATTTGGATTCCCAGATATCTTACCTCGATTTAAAGGCAGAGCCAGTCGACCTGAATGTCCTAAAGCTGTTACCCTTTGAGACAAAGGACTTAGGTACCGATGATGTAAGAACACCTAGCTGGCCTTCAATAAAGTGAATTTGTATTGAGAATAGTGAAGAACCAAGAAAAAAATGAAATTGTTTTACGAATACCTATACATTATGATTTATTTTTGTTTGAAACCAGAATGAAAATCGTTAAAATCTAAGTAAATGTGACAAAGACGACAGTCGATTTTGACTCATTGATGATTTTGGCTCATTAAATAAACATTGTCTTTGCAATAGATTCAACCAAGAAAGGCATAAATACACATCTATACCCCAAACTTACAAGTTTGGTCAAAATGAACGGTGCGATTTAGGTACAACTGTGATGTGATTTTTAAACCAGAATGCTAATGCTCTCTACCAAATTGAAATTAAGAGTTAGTTTTCTGATGAATTTAAATTGCATTAAAACAATGAAATTTTGCTATTTCATCTAAACTCATATTTGGTAGCTTTTACAAATTTTCGCAAATGTCGAAAGATGTCGATCGCCTTAACTTTCAATCACAACATAGTGAAGATTTGAAATTGACCGGGATTTCAACAATTAAAGAATAGTTGATGTTACAACTGATTAATCAACCACTCAAGCAAAGTGCCAAAAAAGTTCATGAATAAAAAATGTATTCATGAAATAAGGCAAATACTATTTATTTTTGCAACTGCTTTCAATGGTCAGTTTTTGAGCACTAAGTTGCGCAAAAGGTTACGCCAATCCAAAAAAAAAAATCAAATCCGACCCATATTCAAGGCACTCCATGAAATGTCAAGAAGGGACAAGAAAGGTATACTCCTAAAATATAACGTTTTTGGTCATTTGTCGGGGCAGCAACTTTGGTATTAGACATTACATTAGCCTTTCTTGATAGGCTACAATGCTCTAAGGTTGTAAAGAGCTCTAACTGTTTGGAAAGATTCCATTCGATTGACGCTTTTTTGTGAAGTGGAAGAAATATGAGGAAAGATGTGTGTAGTGTGGCACTCTTAATTTTGGGCATTCTATGGGGGGGGAGAACTTGGACCAACAACACTGGCAACTCTCATCGTGATCCAATTGCATTTTCAACTATCGAGTGAGTCGTGCTACAAGACTCAAAAAATGACATTTTTGGTGTAATTATGTCACTGTGTGCATATCTTGGCTGAATGTCAGAATACAGTTTGCTTCAACAAGCCGGCAAATAGAAATGAATAACATATTCAATCTATCCCTTGTGCAGGTTGGCTGTGATGTTTGTCTAAATTGTCCCTTTTAAAGGCTGGCTGAATTTACTGAGGCCCAGATTGGTGACGTATGTTCCAAATCGGGTTCTACGATCGACTTCTAGAAAGTCATCAAAGCTTTGCAGGTACAAACTAAATATTCTTCAAACATATTGGCCCAGGTAGATGGGATGGAGAATTCTAAAGAGCTGATATGCATGTGAGAAGGTCGATAAACACTCATTTCTTCATTCCAAACACAATTTCTCTTGACTCTATTATAACTAAATATAATAGCTAAATAGCAATGGCCTTCATGGTGGTTCTATATTTAGCCACCAAATGCTTGACAACATCAATATCAAACAATATTATGATTAGAGTGTCTAAAGATAGCCCAACAATGAATCAATTTTATCGAGCATTTACGCCCAAAACAACCAGTGACACTGATTTATCAAATTTCACTAGACTAGAATGTTCGTTTTCAGCATAATAAAAATCTCTTACATATTTATACACCCTTACTTGAAGAATCCGTAATATGAGAAAAGTATGCTACCATAAGAATCTTGCAGATTTAAAACAAATTCTTATGGTTTTTGGCACTAGTATTAGAGAAAAGCGCAAAAATAAATTGAACATAATACATAGTTTTCTTCCTCTCCCTCCCTGACAGCTAAGGAAGGGCTTTATCGCAATTAAAGCTACATGATTGTGACTATTGTAGAAGTTCACAGAATATACGGCTGCAAGAAACATAATTGGAGTGAAAGGAATCCCTTGATTTTTCATAATTTTTCGAGGGGATAAGCTTTTATGCTTTCATGGCAATTTTAGGTCACTGTCTAACCATATGTGCTTTATTTTTGTGCTTACGGCACTGACAAAAAAGAACATATTCAGCCTGTGTGAAAAATTTGCATCCTGAATTTAGAAAATAAATGGTGAGTATTGAGCCCTCAATAATAAAACACGATTCCCCTGTCTACCAATGTCTTTCAAAACTTCGAATAACGGAGCTATGGTACTAGTAACCATTTCGTCAGGTATTGACAAGTGTTTTAACCTGACGAAATAAGCGTTTGAATCAGGACTCTCAGCCTATCGCGTTGCACATTTAAAATAGGACGTAAAACTAATTTCTGAGGTGGCAAGAAAATGTAAGGAAAATCCGTCGCACGCAGGTCCATATTATTCAGGATTTTTAGTAAATTTCAGCACATGAGGAGGTTGGTTATAAAGTGAAGAAGAGAGAAAAATAGAAACACCAACAAAGCTTTTGGAGCAAGAAAAACCAACAAAGGAAGAAAACGCGTTTGCCTTTTTTCCAGTCCTAGATATGATAAAAAAAAACATCGATCCAATGAGGCAATGTAAATGTATTTCTCTGTAGACAGTAATCTCAAAAGAAGAAATGTTTGAAAAACTGGACATATTTGCGACGATCTTACTTAATTCGCCCAATAGATGTAGAAGTTGATCGATCAAACAAGGCACTAAAACTGAATAGGTGACAAAAGAAAAGAAAAACATTTTACGAGCGAATGGTTTGAAAAACTATATCAAGAATATATGTATACCTCAAAAAGCAAATCAATTATCTGATCTGACTCACACTACATAAGGTTTTATGGCAGTATTTTCATTTTCTGAGCATTCGAAGACGTGAGTTTTCACCCAAAAGTACCCATTAGGGTACTATCACCTAATAGAAATCCAAGTCATAAACAAATCCTGTCCAGTAATATAGAACAGGTGGCTCCGAATATTTGCATATCTCTACTAATAGAATCCGTCCAGGATGTGACACGGATGTTCGGTTACCGGTGCATATCTGACAGTCTCGAAGCTTTCAGTTTTCCCACTCGAATGATTAACTCAGGGTGTCACAGTTTGCAATTTGCCAATCAATGGCACCGGCATCGAAATCGCTCATCAGAGGGATCGGTTTTTCTTGCTTTGCCCCATGACCACTCATACTATGGCCCGCTTTTTCTTACAAAATCCAGTACGACCACCTCCCTTCCACCTTATGAAGTAAGGCAGTTGTTGAAGCAAGTCAATTTCTCCCGGAATTAAAAGGGGACTTCTTGTGTCTCTTCGACCCGTTGCACGCAGCGCCGTCCTCGACGTCTTCCACTTCTTCCCTAACGTCCGCGCTAGATGTGTACCATGCACATCATGTGCGTGTCTACGCATGTGTTTGGCCATTGTAGATTGTAGCAGCTCTCTGTGAAGTCTCAGATAGGTTGCTTGGATGTGAGCGCTACCTCTATCTGAGCTGGCCGTGTCAAAGCTTGGATCCTGGTTGTCGCAAATGTAGCTTAGTCTGTGGAATCATCGGCCTCTCTCCCTCTCTCCCTCTCTATCTGTTTGCCTGTCTTTCTCACTCTGAAGTCTCTGCCATTGGTTCTCCTTCATTGAAAATTTGGGACCAAAGAAATAGTGAGCGCTGCTTGAAAAGGGGAGTTCAAACTTGATCCGGGTTTGGGACATCGGCACCCTCGCGGGGATAAAGACTCCCACGCGCCCGTCAAGGCAAGGGCGAAGAGGGAAACCAATCCGCTCGGAGTCACATGTTCACCATCCTTTCAGTTTCATGAGGGATCAGTGATGAGAGATTTCGAAAAAGACGTTTGAATCCGGCTTTACTTCCGGAAAGTTGAAGAAAGATGACATAGATCCTCCTTTTCTTAGTGAGTGCAAGGCTTTTTAAGCTCGTTCTCGTTACCAAATATGAGTTGTGCTCTTGTTATCATTTCATGTCGCTAACGGGCATGAGGATTTCCAATGCCTTAACAAATTTTCCTGCCTTGCTCTAATGTTCATTCTGCCACTCTTTATTTTCGGGTGTCGGACCTCAAATGCACATACAGTACAGAACAAACGTACGTTGAGAATCTTTCTTAATCGTAAACATACATGGACAGAGTGTTGCTTGGTTAGTAGACAGTTTTAGACGATTTGTGGTGCTCAGTGCTAGCCAATGGTTCGTCCTCAATTTTGGCAGACTCTTTGGGACGTCCTTTTCATCCACCTATGCTGAAAAAGTACCAGATCCTGGTTGAAGTAGTATCTACACAGATTGAATGCCTCTTAGCTCCGGGTTTCAACTCTCGATTGCAGGGTCGCCAAGTACAATGTACACTCAAAGGCCACAATGGTTTTCGAACTGAAGATCTAGTTGATTCCTGGTTCTTGTAGTTGATAATTTTTTGCTTGAATCATATTTGTTTGGTTACATAATCCATGTGGAGGATGCAAAGAAATATTATTCTAAGCTGAAGCTCGGGAACCCTGACTGGGGAACAAAGAGAGCGAGCGCTTCGAAATCCAAATCCTGGTTGTCCAACCATGTGGGTTTGGTCTTATGGCAATGTAAATGCACTCTTGTGCGTTTTCTCAGGTAGAAAAGGGTTTCTTGGTCGATTGTGTTTTAGAGCTCCCAATGCACTTACAGGTTTTGCAAATGATAAGCAGAGAAATTTCACTACTGTACACAGAGCATTGAAAACTAGACCAAAAGCTAAAATGATGTACTCTTTAGCCATATAGCATCATGCATGATTGCCAAACGCAGCGTCAAAGTACATTCTAAATCAAGGATCCGCATTGTTATTGCTCCAGAGCTTTACGGTTTATTTCACGTTCAAAGTGTATGAAAGTCATCCATAATTGGAGTCTATCCCGGATTCGAGTGACGGTCCCCCCCCCCTATCGTGTATATCCATAAAGTGTGTCCGTCAGTCCCAAGTTACTTCATATGGATCTACTCCATGCAGGAGAGTCTCAATAATCGCCGTTGCATCTTGGTGCCGACAACAAGAGGCAGCCCACAGGGATGACCAAATCATGAGGTCGTGATGGAGCCCTTCAGATAGGTGAAGATGTTTTTCACTCCCCTCGATTCCCAATCGCTTTGCGAGGCTATAAGCAAGCTATAACGAACGCTCGCTCTCCTTGGGTCGGCGGTGGCAAAGAGGCCGCTCCGTCCAAACACATCCGGTCCGATAGGGCACTCCTGAGCTCAAATCTAGAATGCGGTTGTCGTTGCACACCACACCTCGAAGCTGCTCTGCTACCATCCCGGATGATCTTATTCTCTTGTGCCGGTTTGATGGTGGTGGTGGTGGTGTGAGGGACTCTCGGATCTCCTCTCGTATTGAGCACGCACACATGTACACACACTCACACACTCACGTACTCTGAGGGCCTCACCTGAGCAGGAGATTTAAGTGCATGTATTCAAGCTCCATGGCTTGGTCCGGAGAGGTGCTGCTTCTGGTTAGCTTGCTGTAGGTGGGAGTGCTCTTGCTGCCGGAGATTGTAGAATGTGAACTGTGAATTGCTCGATTCCTCACTCACTCAGTCACTGGAGGGTAGCGAATCTGATACACAGATACATTCTTGAACGAGTGATACGTTCTAGTGCAGTGCTCCCAGATTATTTGAGATCCTCACATCCTTGTTAGACGGAGAAGTGGAAAAGTGAGAGATAGTTTCTCAGGAACCGGACAAATCAAGTGGCCTTTGTCAAAGCCAAAGATAACGCATCTTGGGGACTATCGCCCATATTGAAGCGGCCTTAGACTGGCAGTTGTGCGGAGTGATCACACAAGATTTGAAGCGGATCTGAAGAGGAAACCAGTGTTTCTGTGATGCGTACCACTTGTGCCAGCAGCCTTGTTTGATGGCCAGGGGTGGAATCTTTTACGCCCTCGTTTGTCAAAACATGGTTGCTCATACTTCCAACACTATCGATGTTTTCGGCCATATGTCCTCATCTTGTTCCACGGTATGATCTTGACCTTGTCTGTCCATATTGCATATTTGAGACCGATTATTATCATTATTCGAACTCTGTGATGGCAGAGGCATGTGCGTTTTTAGTTGTGTTTGAATGGCCCTGTCCCAAAGCTTGGTGTTGATATCTGTTCATTATGTAATAGGGCAACCAACCCCTGGTGATCAACTGATCTGCAATCTCTGCTCTGATCATGTAATCACGGCCTCATTGATTCCATTTCAAGGTACAAATCCTGATAATGTTGTGACCTAGTATTAAAGAGCCATTGCTTTATCAGTGCTTAGAGGAACTAATGCGTATCTACGTCCACCGTGTTGATTGCGTGAGTCAGACAGGAAAAACATCAACAAGGATCTATTGATTCATGACGGCCAACGTATGCTTAGTCATAAAACCACTTGTTCATTCATCCTCTTTCACTCATTAGCTGCCTAGATGTGTTGCCTCCCTGAAATAAATCGCCTAAGTGAGAAATAATTGAGACGAAAGTGGGAGAACGTTTCGTGCAACCATGAAATCAATCCTCATTGTGAGCCAAACGAATATAGTATCAAATAGCGGGAACGTCCTCGAATGCACATTTCCTATCATTGTCAATCCTGGTCTTGTTTTTAACGAGTCTGCCAGACCCACAGCTCTTTTTTGAGTTACCGATACTCAAGGCGAGGTGTATTTTCCAGGAATTGTTTGATTTGAAATCCAAAGTAACTTGGCCTTTAATGATTGCGCTACATTCATTCAGAGCCTACGTAAACGAATCATGAAGCGTTATTTTTAGACTGTATTGCACGTGTGAGACATATCATTGTATGTTTACATTTGCATATGCAAACTGTTAAAAGTGGTCAGTAAATTGCAACAAGTCCTACGTGAACAAAAGCATAACGTCAATGCCAATGCAGGCAGTACAAGGTACAAGGCCTTCTAGTTATTCGTGTTACGCAAGATCCTGAAAGACATCCAACTTGAAGGAATGGAATGGAAGAAGAAAGGTAGAGGGGGAGATGCTTGGTTGGTTGGTTCATTGGTTCATGGTGTATTGCTCTTGGTAGTAGCCATTTCAGTGGACAACGAGGGATTCAAGTTTGATAGTGGAATAATTCTAAGAGATGCTCTTCCTTGTAAGATTTGGTACCAATGTTAGGAACATGAGGTTCGTCAACAAAGAACTTTTGTTTCCTGAAATCGTACACTAGTTTTACGCTTCCTCCCCAAGTCGAAGTACTTCTTCTATAGTTTCCTTCCGCCCGCCGAACTTCATGGGTCTATACGGGGGAAGGGGACGATAATGATATGGCCTTGTACCTCGATTGCAAACAACCAACCACTCTCGGAACTAGGAGGGAAGTGGCAACAGATTGTTGCAATGAATGTGTGTGTGAGTGAGTGAGTGAGTGAATGTTTACGGAAGAACTTAAAAACACTCGGAGTGCTTTTAGTTTCCATGCGAGAATGGAACGTTTTGGAAAAGATCCTTCCGACAGAGACAGGAGCTCATCTTGTCATCTTTTGAAGCCATTTCCATTTTGAGAGTACGTTCTTGAATAAATAAGCATGACTGGAATCATTTTGATGATGGTTGTAATGATTCCCCAATTGGCATTTACGGAACAAAGTTTTTTAACATTCCTACTGTTTTTATTCATCCATCAGCATACTCGGAAGTTGCAAAGAAATTGAAAGGCCATTCAAAATGGTGGCATGATTTATTCATTCAATCCTCGGTGCCTTTTCATAACTTACCCGTTAGTACTTTCATTGAAAAGACCGATACTTTCATATCCTGTTTCTTTCTTGGTTCAACATCTAAGAATAATCCATCACGGGTTTTGACAATTAACACGATCATCTCCCCTTTAATAGTATCTCAGTGACTTTTTTGCGATCAACTCGAAAGAAAGACCACCCAAAAAAGCTAAACCACCTGGCAAGGCTGGGTTTCTAGTCGAAACGTATTCATAGCTCTCCATTACAAGCAAGTTATTCAACGTTGGATAGGCTGCAAAGACTTGGCACCGCTGCGGTAGATTTGCTTCATGACTGCCTTATACCCTTCCTTGCACCTCGCTGAAGGGAGTGCTGGTGTCGAATTTGTGCTTGTTTGAACGCGCAACAAAATTCGGCAATGGGTGGTGCGCCAGCAGTAGGTAATGGAGGCCTTGGTGCGGTAGTAACCGAGGCCGGGGAGAATGTTCCAATCTTGCGCACAGCACACGTTATGGAGACACCGAGAATCAGAGAGGAGCAGGATCTTGGTTGAGAAAGGCCACCAGCACCATAGCGGGCCCTCATGAAGGCCTCAATGTTTTTCGTCCTCTGGCACTCTCCGATTCTCTTGACAGTTTTACACATCCGGTTCCGAGAACTGTTGAGCTCCCGCCTTCACTTCATTGGCTGCGACTGCTATTACACCTTTGGTGTTTGAATGTTAGTCAGAGCTTCTCCTTTCTCACGTCCGGCTTTATTTTTGTCCTTACAGGGAAACTTCATAGCTGACCGCGAGATTGCGAAGAACGTTGATCAATCGCGCCAAGATGAGGCAAGACCGTCGCAAGAAAGGTCGTTTGAACTCGATACTGAACAATCAAGAACCATCCTCAAGTGCTCAACCTCAATTGTCTCCCAATCGACGCGTTTGTCCTTCACCAAGAGAAACTTCGAAGAACTTGCGTTCAATGATGATCTCGTGGGAGATCGATTGTCATCCCTCGGACTCAAATGTGTCTTTGAAAAAGCCAACCTTACAATAATTCTTACTGGCGATTGCACTAGTTCCCTAGAGCTGGGCTCCAAGCTACTCAGCCAGTGGGTTCACATGGAAAACAATCTGGGCTCCAATCCCGTCCAAGTGTCCGACAAACATGGTCAAATCAAGAGCCGATCCGCCCTAGGGCTGGAAGAGTTGGCTCGAGCCAGTAGTGAGGTGTCACCCAGTTCGTCGAAGATTGACAGAGAATCCTCCTGTTATGGCCCTGTTCCTATGAAGTCTTGGGTTAGTGAAGGAGTACATAGACATCCTCCATTGTACTCGAGATCATCGTTACCTTTCGAAGTTGGGCATGGAACCCCGCCACCTGGTCAGTGGTCGTCTTCACAAGAACCCATCCGTAAGAGTTTAGCCCCTGGATTGGGAGGTTCTCACCTTCCTATCACTCGCACGGTGAGCGATTCCTATAGTCAACAAAAACGTCAATACACTGCTTTGTGCTCATCCCGCCGGAAATTGGAATCAGAAGACTCGAGCTATGACTCTGATCACGATATCCATGATCACCAGCCAAACAATGCGATCATTCTGAAAGCACCCTCGGTGCAGATATCCAAGTCTCATGATGACGTTTCCCGAACTCCTTCAGAGACTCTTGGTGTTGAGTTCGCGGAGCACGTGAATCTGTATCAAGGTCCACCCAGAAGCCGTGAACCCAGTCCTGGTCAACCCCAGGTGGTTGTGGTTAACCATGATGCTAATGAAGATCAAGATCGGTTGGAGCGAATCATCAACGATCCTACCTATAACTCGAAAGTGGAGTACGCCCTTCGATTGGGCTATTCAGAATCTCTATTGCAAAAAGCCTTGGTCAAACTAGGCCTAGATGCTCAATTGAACCAACTTTTGGAAGAACTCATTCGACTCCAGACTTCAAAGCCTTCGTTTAGTGAGGATACTAGCGATGGAACCCACAAAGTCGTTGGTCGAGAAGACTCAGTGGTTGGCCTGAGTGGAGGCAAGAGTTTTTTATACACTTCCGAAGAAGATCCTCTACTACCAATAGTGATCGATGGCTCGAACGTTGCCATGAGCCACGGGAACAAGGATGTTTATTCTTGCGTTGGAATTCGAATCTGTGTGAATTGGTTTCAAGCTAGAGGGCATAAGGACATCACTGTATTTGTGCCAAAATGGAGGAAAGAAACTTCTCGACCAGACACTCCCATAACAGGTGAGATTTGTGGCCCCTTTAGTTGATGAATTATTTTCCAAATAAGTCAAAAGATAGATATTTTGCTATGGTGAAAACGCCTCTTAAAAAAACATTGTTTCCTCTCTAGATCAACAAGTCCTCTTGGACTTGGAAAAAGAACGCCTTTTGGCCTTCACACCCTCTCGTCAAGTCAGTGGAAAACGTTATGTTTGCCATGACGATCGATACATTCTGAATTTGGCCGCAGAAACGGGCGCGGTCGTTGTTAGTAATGACAACTACCGAGATCTGATCAACGAAAAACCTGAATTCAAGAAGGTTGTGGAGGAGAAAATTCTCATGTACTCGTTTGTGAATGACAGGTACGATTTTCGGCTTATCATCTTGGGCGATAATTTAGCCTGCTGATTGGTTTGCGAATGCATTACGCTAATTAACCAGAGTTTCAAGCTAAAATGATTTTTGTCTCTCTTCTCAGGTTTATGCCGCCAGATGATCCTTTGGGTCGAAATGGTCCCACTTTGGACTTATTTTTAAAGCGCAAACCTACTTATGGCGACCTTCAACGGTGTCCGTACGGGAAAAAATGCACCTATGGGAATAAGTGCAAGTTTTTTCATGCTGAGCGAGGAAACCAGCCTCAAAAGAGCATCACTGACAAACTTAAGGAACATTCATCCCAAAAAATTAATGAAGTTCGAGCTCGAACTCATTCCAGGGATTCCTCACCGGGTAAGAAGATTGAGTATCATCCTACTATAATCTTAGAAATTGAGCTTGTGCAGTGGTCCTTAATGTCTTTTTGATGTAAGCACGTGAAGTCGACGAGTGCAGGGGTTCGTTTACCTATTCGCATTGACCAACTTTGTCGTTTCATTAAGTGGAAACAAAAAATGAACACGTGTTTCCGCCGAGTGGGCGCACGTCCCTTCACAATATAACCTTCTCTGAATTTGCGTCATGGCATTGAAATGAATGTTTTAAGTGACATCCATTGTTGGTTTTTAAATGATGACAAGCCATGCGCTCGCAACATGAAATGGAAATGCTTTTCCAACATGTGACTGAAACCAATCATGTTACTTTTAGGTGATCCACTTCTTACCCGAACTCGATCCATGCTCCCGCTTAGAACGGACACGGGGGGTTACATGTTGGCCCACGAGAAGCAAGCTCTTTGTCGCACACGATCTACCATGCCACGCCTCTCCATGAATCACGGTCATGATGCGGTGGCCAAACAACCCCAAGTATTAGCTCACACTCAATCGCAACAAACTTGCGCACAAGCTCACATACCGCCCAACCAGCCGCCGTTCTGGCACAATTCGACCCATTGCACGATCCAGCAGACTGTGAGTTTGGGGCCTAATATGATACAAATGTTCCATGGCTCAGATCCGAGTCGAAGCTTCAGCTACGAAAACGTTGCTGCTGAACACGAGAAGGGTCAGTCTCATTGGCCGAATCAGATGAAATATCCCACTTACAACATGCCCGATACAAGCATGCCTCCACCCCCTCCAAGAGGACCGTGGAATCAATCGTCTGGGTCAGCTCAGGGATTGAGAGGTGAGGAGCCTCAAATGGATGCCAACAATTCTCATAGAAAATTGGCCCGTCAACTTACTTTGAACCCTTTAAATGACCCCCGTATTCGACACCATCAACATCACCAGCCCCCGCCCACTCCCCCCACCATCCCATTCCCTCCACCTACTTGTCTTCCACCACCAACGTACTCGTCCACCAACACATTACCGCCCTCTCTACATGCCACAGTCACGAGAAATGCCTCGGCCCCTGAGCAATCATTCATGAAGAACATGCACGAGCAGCAAAGTCCGGGAATCACCCTTACACCCAGCCCCATTGGAGAGGGTGGCCCCCTCCAACAGGTCGGCCACGGTCGCCTCCAAAGAAACAATTCCACGTCGGATTCTCAACTGCACAAGGCTCTCTCAGAGAGTTTTAACGAGTTGACGTGGAAGCCTTCTGAGAAAGGTAACCTGGCCACCAATACCAATGTGGCTGTTTCTCCCCTGATTGGGTCTTCCGATGGCGTTTGGGAGGCTTCCTCCATGACAACGATGAGCAATGCCTCGGGTGATGCCGATACTGCTCGCTCCAAATTGTATTACCATCTGGCCCAGCTCTTTCCTGAAGACCAGGTCATCATGGCTATGAGTGCCCTCCCCGAGGAAACCAATGTCCAAAAGATATGTGCTTACATTCTATTCAACAACAATAACAACAAGAAGCCGTCGTAATTGTCAAACGACCCTTTAATTCCAAGTCCTAGTTTGAGTTGGAAGTCACATTTTGGTGACGCGATCCACTCGACTGAATCAGTGATGGAAAGTCATTCCGTCTCAAAAACCCATGCTTACGTTATCCATGTACTACTTGATTATCACACACCATTACGGTAATTGTAGCATGAGTGTATGTCCTGAAGATATTCATCCTGTTTTTGTATGGTAATGTGTGTTGTTCGAAGGTCGTAGTGGTTTACCACCGACGTCCCTTCGTTCTTAACTTACTCTGTCTCGGTTGTTTTGTTGTTCCATGTCTCAGTCAGCTTTCTCAAAGTTTCTTTCCCGTCTTTGAAGTCCTTAATCATTCATTCATTCATTCCCTCACTCACCCGCTCACTCGCTCACTCACTCACTGACTCACTCACTCACCTACCTACTCACCCATCTCGAGGTGTTATTTGCAATTGTCTCTTGAATAATCATTAGATATGGCATGGTACTTTTCGAAGGAACAAGACATCAATATATTTTTCTCTAACCGCAGTTTTAAAAGCTTCTTTACGTAGAGATGGAAGTGATAACAGCCATTGTCGTCGTTTTTTCCTTTACTGCTGACAAACTGCATGTATACCCATTATTGTGCACTCAATTGCAACCACGTGTTACTCATACAAAATTACCTATCAATACTGTGTATTGGATTCTCTTGTATAGCTCATAGCTTGGAAGGCAGTAAAGTGAAAATGAAATAAATGATTCAAATGTCTTCATTAGTATCGTGAAATAGTCTAGATTTCAAAACATAAATTGAGCAAAGCACAGCTAGACATCTATGGTTGAGCAGGCAAAGAAGAACTTCGAGTTATGCTATTGAAAATGGGAGTAAGTATGAGGAAATTAAAAGAAATGGTTTCGATAGTAACTTTTTCGAAATGGTTAGTGATCTACCGATACAGGAATTGGGTTGCTGATTAGGAAATATACCCTTCCTCACCTCATGTCGACCCGAGTTTCAAATTCTCTAGAACCCTCGAAATCTGGATATATCTTCAGTCCTTGTCTGACTTCCCGCAAGGCCATTTTGGGGGGATTTTGCCTCGCAAAAAGCCCTTTGATTATAAATCTATTGGACACTATCTACCTGGCATTAGTCGACACCAGTCAATTCTCACTAGCTCCTGAGTCCTCAACATGCCTATGCTATTTTAATGTTGGCCCGTATTTACACCCATGGACTCCAATAAGAAAGCTCGAGTCTTTGATGATCAGTAAAGACGGGCAAGATATGCGTTATGCAATGAGAAAAAAATTAGCAAAACCAGTAGCAAAAGGTATTTGTCATCATGCCTCTATCGGGCTACCATCGGGCTACACTCAGCTACCATGGTTCCTTTAAAGGTGAAAAGACAACTTTATTCCCAAAATAGGTTAAAAAAAGATGTTAAGTTTGGTAAAAACGTGCCCAAAAGATGATGTGATATTTTCTAAATTGCTGGAAAAAAATCAAATCAATAAAACAAATGTATGTTTTTTGTAAAATAAACAAGAATTTAGGTGTCGTGAGATTTTTTGTCAATGGGGTACCCCCACGTGGTTTCGTGAATGCAAATTTTGAAACGCGATAGTACTAATTTTTACCCAGTCGCATTTCAAAATGTGCGTTCACGAAACTATCTGATACTCGCAGTATGTGCAACTGGGTACAAATCGCATTTCAAAATATGCACTGACGAAACCATAAGGGGTTGCCCCATTAAGTCAGTTTTGGATTTGGTATGCAGCGACCATTTATCAAAAGGTTAAAGTAAAGGGTTGCCCATATTTATACAACCATATTCCAAGTTTGTTTTCTGCTTTTTCAAGGTTTTTTTTAACAAGTAAGCATAAAAAATGCTAAAAAGGTACAAAAAAGGAGTATTTTCCCTAGAACGACATTTTAGGTGATTCTTGCTTCTTGGGTTGTTACAATAACAAGTTTTTAAAATGTAATGGAATTACAATCCCTTTTTCACAAAAAGAGAACGAATTAGTGCAATTTTGTTACTACTGGGCACCGTGTCAATTCCATATTTTAGTTCCATGATAGAAACTTGGCTTTGGCTAAGGGTCTTAGATATACCTTAGAGCTACTCATGGCATTTGTTTGCTTTGGTTTGGTTTTTCAGGGGCTTTTCTAACCGCTACAGGAAATGTAATCCCCAGTGCTATTGAAATGAAAGGTTATAATTCGTCTCTTTACTGCCTTCTAATCTTCAAATGAGATTTGGTCTTCCAACGAATTTGAGTTGGCAGACCGAGCTAGTCCTTGAATGTACGGTTGATCTGGAATGCTATCTAAAAATTTGTCCAAGTCTGACTTGAAAGATGTTACTGGATCAATAAGGCCTACGTTTTCCCTACAAACATTAGAGGGAAGCAAATTAAACAATGAAGGATCCCGAGAAAGACGAGAAGTGGATTTCATTGTTCGAACTAGCCTGGATTCTCGAGGGCTTGAAGGTGCTCTCAAAACGCACATTAAGCATCTACAGTCACTGTTATTGACCCTAAAACCTGGACAGTATCAGATACCTTTCGAACCTTCTCTGAACACTATACAGTCCCAACTCGTTTAGTCCCTCCCAATACGAGAGCTCTCTCATTCCTGTGACGTTCCTGGGTAAACATCTTCGGACTTGTTCGACCTTTTGCAAACCTGCTGACCTCATTGGAGCCCAAATGAGTGAAGCAGATTCCAGATGTGGCAGAACAATCGACTTGTATAGAGTTAGCATTGTGATGCTATCTCTGGACTTAAACGTGCAATATATCCAACCACACATTTGAAAAGCTTTACTCACCTTCAACTGGATATGCTCATCGAACTTTCCATTGTTTTGGAGGACCACACCCAGATCTTTCATAGATGAGACCTGCTCAATATCTTTACCTCTATCATCTACGAGTGGAGTATTCAAAGGAGTGGACCCAAAGGTCATTGAGCGGAATTTCATTCCGTTCAGGGCAATATTACTGTCAGTAATGTAATCCAAGAGTAGATTCTATCTAGATACTTTGCCAGGCTAGTGAAATCTTGGCCATTTCTACCAGAAACTAACTTTGTAACGTCAGCATAAGAAGAGAGACTGGCATTAATACTAAGTTTTTGAAGCGTGGCAACGAATATTGTAAGAAGGACGGGGCCTAAGATGGAGCCCTGGGGAACAGCCGACTTGACATCAAATATGTCACCAAGGGATCCCTCGACCTTAACAATTCACATCCTATCATGAATGAAACGTCTTATTCAATTGGGAACCTTGCCTTGGATCCCAATGTCATGACGTCTATTTAGCTGGTTTCAATTTAGTTCACTGCGTTAGAGTACACCTTGATTTCTACATTGCAAAGTATTTTTGTCCTTAAATTTGAAGCTCACATGAGCAAGGCATATTAAAGATGCAGCAAATGTAGATACACTCCCTGTGTTGATCTTTACCCCCTCTTCAATGAAGATAAGAGGTGTTTTCTTGCGGTCACTGGTGACCCCAGCCCAGACCATAACAGAAGTCGGTTTTTGACGTCGAAAATGGCTCAAAACATCAATCCCAAGGTACTCTTTGCTGGTTCCCAAGTCCCAGACATTTTGAACATTGTGCATGGCCTCCATGGTGAACAACTTCTCGTCCGTCCAAAGAATTGGCATTTTTGCCATTTCTCAAAATTTTCAAAATTTGGCGACCTTGGTGGCATTAGAGAGAGTTTGTCTGCGTTGCTTTTTGTAGGGAATCATTCCCAGGTCCTTCCGACACAATCTCCATATGGTTGACACGGATATGGAGTCCTCCTTGGCCATCTTTCTGATGCTTGTCCTTGGATCACGGCGAACCTTCTCTTGGATTCTCTTGATCATAGGCTGGGTCCTGATGGACGCCTGGCGAGTGCTGGGCTTCCTCTAGGTCTTGTCTTTCTCTTAAAAGTCCTTTATGTTCTTGAAAACCGTGGATCGGCCAACAACACCCTTCAACTTCGCCACAATGTTCGTGGCAGTTGCACTTTTTGAAAAAAGGCCCAAAATCATCTCACGTCGGATTGCTCAGACATTAGACTCATGATCCCGGATAGCTCTCAGAAGTGCTTACTATCTTTCAAATGTTTGTTTTAAATGACCTCAAAGCCTTCAGCTTGAAACAAAGTGGCATATTTAAAAATAATTTCTTTCTTTAACCTTTTTCAGTTCAGTCCAATTTTATCTGAAACACCCTCTAGATATGCTCATCAAACTTTCCGTTGTTTTGGGGGACTACACCTAAATCCTTCATGGACGAGACCTGCTGAATGCCTTTACCTTCTTCATCTAATACTGGAGAGTCTAATGAAGTCGACCCGAATGCAATTGAGCGGAACTTCATTCCATTCAAGGCCATATTACTCTTAGCAACCCAAGAGTAGATTTGATCTAAGACCTCTACCAGAAAGCCAGAGTTCTGACCATTCCTACCAAATCAGTACAGGAAGAGACCCTCACATACGAGTAACTCTACTAAGCATATGAAGTGAAGCAATGAAAATTATGAAAAGGAGAGAACCTAAAATGGAGCCCCGAGGAACACCCAATTTGACATCATGTATCTCACAAAGGGATCCTTCAACCTTTACTAATTGCTTCCTACCACAAATGAAACTTCTTAACCAATTGAGAACCTTGCCTTGGATCCCAATCTCATGGAACATTTGAACTAAAAGGCCTTTATCTAAGCCTTGGCAAACTATCTTGTGCATATGGTCGATGATCATCTCACAATTTGTTCCAATGTTTGCCCTCACTTCGAAACTCCATTAGATGACACCTAGACGTCAGTCAACTCAAGATTAAGAGCAAATAAAATGGAGAGTCCAATGATCAGAGTATTAATGTAAAAGCAAATCAAAATAATCTTCGCCCTATTTTGCCCTTGTTGAGGTGTCATCTATATGTAATTTTTAAGACTACAATTAACAACCACCATTCAGGGTTCTAAGTAATGGTTAATAACGTTTTAAGATATTTTGAGATTATACAAAAAGATCGAAACTATTCTCTTATCTCTGCGGAATTGAAAATTAATATTGAGCTGGAAATTAGAGGTCATATATAATAGGCGCATTTTTAGTCAAAAAATGTATGAAATCGACCCACTTATGATGATGATGATGATGTTTTATTTAGGGTGAAGAAAAGCGCAAAACCATCAAATTTGACTTCCTCGTTTTGGGCTTTATTGTATCCTGCACAGGAAGAGCAAAAGACAAATATTGGGACCAACGCCCACCATGAGAAAACTTTTTTTTCGACGACCGAAAGAGCCGTACTACGTAATCCAAACAATTATATTTTTTTGTGTTACAATTGCGGCTCAAACTCTAAATACTGTCTGCTCAAACAAGTTGATGATTTTATCAAAGCATGGCGCATTTTGTCTGGGCATCTTGTCTAAATTCCATTGATTCCCAAGAGATGCACGTTTTGAATCGCTTCATATCTCATACATCGGCTTGATGGCGTGTATCGTTTGTAATATTTGTTATATTGGCATTCGAAATAGTGGTTCCCTCAACCAATGGTACCAGATGTTTTGATGGTAAAAAATTTGGGCAGTTTCTAATTGCCAGCTGTTATATACTGTTTATAATTCCAATCTGGGACAAAAACCTCCAATTTTAACAAAATTGCCTTGGTGTCACATTTTCACATTTCCTCCAATAAAACAGTTTCTGGGAGTTAACGTGAGACGGGAGAAGGACAAGCTTAAACAAGCTTGTGATCCTTGCATCTGGAACAATGGTTGAGCAACAAGAGTCGTGCAAAGACCGCAAAGACCCATCAGACACCACTGCCCTCAACACTTGATTAAGACCCTCGTATCTCTTCCAAGTTTCAACCCAATTGAGAGACTCATCTGATCGACCAGTAGATCCAGAGGTCAGTTTTACTCGCCAGAGGGCGCTTTCAAGAAACAAAAATGCTCTCCTAATTGCAACCGAAGTGTGCGCCCTCTACCGGTTAACCGGTCACAGTATCTCGTGACTCCGTCACTCGCGCCATAATTCCATCCTGGGTGCAGAACTACCTCCCCTCCCTTTGGAGGAGCGATGGCGTTCGTGACGAGAGCCACTCTCCCGAGAAAGGCGAGCTCTGACCGGGGACCAGAGCCTCTCAAAGGGAAAGGAGAATGCCCTGCTTTTAACGGCTAAAACCCCCTCAGCAACCCAACATCTGCCAGACACCCTGCCTTCCATGCCACGAGGACGACACAACCGTTGGGACAGAAACTACGTAATCGCAGACGCCAAGGCTTGGCGCCTGCGTTCTCAAAACGGCCAAGGGAAGAATGAACGCCGACACACTGGCAAATCACCATCGGCCGAGGGTGCCTAGATCAGTAGCTTGGCGGCCCTCGTCTTTCATGGGAAGCGGTCGAACGGGTCGAACCAACGGTGATCGGTCGGTTAGCCTCAGTCTTCGCCCTGCTGCTCCAACGTGGGGCTTATCTCAGGGTGACCAAGTCTTTCAAAATTAAATATTTCTACCAGTGTATTGTTTCTTTCCAGGTGAAGGAGTCAGACCCCCAACGAGACGAAATAGTCATGATCTATTAATTCAGATCGATATGAAAAAACATATGTCACAGTCCTGGGACGAACATTCATATCAAACGACTTTTATTTTCGCATGAAAGTTTTTCCCCACCCAAAACACAGTCTCAAAAACCATGCATGGGCTAAGCCGGACATTAAAAAAGGAAAGTCTGAAGTCAAGGGAGCCAAAGCACATGGATGCTCTTCCCCAGCACGGCCACCCTGATTTCGCCATGATTCTATTACATACGTACGAACTGGAGTTTGATGGGGCGTCGTGCTCGAGCTCCTCCTGACGTCGCCTCGCTAGCCTTCTTCAAACCCGAATTGAAGAGGCGAACAACGATGGAGGAAGGCCGCCTTCTACCCCGCTGGTCGCCTGCTGCTGGTGTGCGTGCTCTGGGCTCCTCGTCATCGTCGTTGAGGGTGAATCAGGCTTGGAACGGCCAAGTAGCGGGCTGAAAAGGAAAAAGTGCTACTGCTGGAGCGACTGCCCGGTGAGACTGCGAGCGAAGCGAGGGAAGCAAGCAAAGAATGAAGGAAGGAGAGAGGGAAGGGAGCCCTGCAGTGGATGACAGGAAACGAAGCTGATCCATCCGACGGCGGGCCAACAATCATCGATTCCTCGAGGGACGAACCCCAACCACCAGCGAGTAACGACCGATCGATGGACTTAGTCAGTGGGTGAGTGCGTGCTAGAGTGAGTGGCCCCGTCTAGCCCCAGAGATTTCTTCCCTCCATCCAATCCCTTGCTTCTTCGTTGGCATCCCCTTGATCGAACCCCCGAACAACGGACGAACGAACGTAGAAGGAGACACACCGACAGCCGACCGAGCTTTGAAGCGTGTTGACTAGATTTGGCCAGCCATCGAGCCTTCAGCCTCGATCCGAGAAATCCAAGGGCGAGCTCCGTCTAACCAATCACCAGACTTGGGTAAGCGTGTGGGGGTCGCAGCCTCAATTACTACGGGCCTTGATTGATATCGGTGGGTTGGTTTGTTTGCAGAATTGAACCATGGGTAAGAAACGCAAGTCCGTGACGACCGGAGGCGGGGAAGCCGCTGAAAAGCCACCCCCGGCCAAAAAGCCGGCCTCGGTCAAGAAGAAGAAAAAGATGAAAAAAGAGGAGGCCGAGTCGTCGGACGATGAGCGCCCCGATTCGCCCATTGTGGCCAAGAAGTCTGAGGTCAAAATCGAGAACATGTATGAGGTCAATCCGGCCGCTTTGCCGCCCTCCGAGGTTATGAACCGCTTGATTGACCGCATTGAGCATGCTCTGCCCAAAGAGGATAATGTCAAGTATGACTCTCGAGCCAAGAAATTGAATTGGGAGAGCCTGGCCGGCGACGGGTTGGACGCATTTCAGTGTGAACAGATATGGTACTATATTCAAGAGCGAATTCGTCGCTTCCGCATCTTATCCGAGATGATTCCGGATGCACGTACCTGGGTATCGCATCCTTGGACTAATTTCTATAAGAGCAAGGACCATAACCGTCATCCTAATATGCCCAAGAAACCTCTCAGCATGTACATGCTGTTCTACAGCGAGCAGCGTGAGGAAATCCTCAAGACCAATCCGAGCATGTCCATGCCGGAGGTGGCCAAAGCCTGCTCGGAGAAGTATCAAAAGTTAAGTGAGAAGAAGAAGAACAAATACAAAAGCCGGTGTGATATCATGCGCAAGGAATATGAAGAGAAGCTCGAGCGATTCTACACCGACTACCCAGACATGCGGCCCATAAAGAGTGAAAAGAGCAAAAAGGCGGCCGCTGCTGCTGCGGCACATGCCGCCCATGCCGCTGCCCAGGTGGCGGCTCAAAACTTAAATATGCAGCAGAGTAACGCCAATAATCTGCTGTATCAACAAACCAACCCACATCAATATCAACCCCAACCGCAGATGATGGCTCCGCCCTTGAACTTGAACCCAAACCCTGCCGGGATGACCACTACCATAGATACGATGCAACTTCAACCTCATCATCCGCAACAAATCACACTGCAACAACAACAACAGCCCCAACAAGCCATGCCCCCAGGGATTGTGGGGCAAACCCAACCTTCTCAAGGCCAGCCTCCGATGGTCAAGTCCGAGGACAAAGCCCATATGGCTGCGGCCTATCCGCATGCACCTGAAAGGCCTAGCAAACCGTTTGATCTCTACTTCAAGTCCGTCGTGGACGAACATCTCAACGACCAGAGCTTTGACCGTTCCTCAGTGTCCGAGAAGTGTCGAGCCGAATGGAAGGTCATGAAACTCAAGAAAAAGGCCAAATGGATCCGAAAGGCCGCCGACAAGTATCGTGAATACGAGGAGCTAGTGTCAAATTTCATCAAGGACAATCCAGGCTACATTCCTCCTGAGAAGAAGAACTTCCTTACCCAGGAGGATCAGAAGATCTTGGACAAGTTCATGGGAAGGCCGGAAAAACCTCCAAGCTCCGCCTACTCGTTGTTCTCCAAAGAGATGTTGAACAATGAAGAGATCAAGATGTACCCTTCCAAAGAGCGTATGGCTCAGATCTCGCATCGCTGGAAATTGATCAGCCAAGAGCAAAAAGATCGGTAAGTATTTTTTTTCAGAAAGTCTGTGAACAACATATAAAGCGAAGCATTGATTTCATCGGTCGTTTTATCACCTTTTTAGGTACCAAGCCCAAGTGAATGACTCCATGTCGATCTACCGACAACAGTACGAAAACTGGTTCAATGCCCTGTCGGAGGAAGAGAGAAAGGCCGAAACCTCGAGGATCAACACAACCAAACACAAAGCTAAACCTGCTGCCCAAAACAAAATCAAGCAGCAACAACAACAACAACAGCAGCAACAGCAGCAAATTCAACAGCAACAACAGCAGCTTCAGCAACAACATCAACTTCAGCAACAACAACAACAACAGCAGCAACAACAACAACAACAATTCCATCAACAACAAACTCATCACTTTCAACAGCAACAACAACATGCCCCTCAACAAATCAGTGTTACAATTCAACCCTTGGGTGGACAGCCTCAAATCATGCAAACACCTATCATGACCCAGCCCATTCAAATCCACACGGCTCCTCAACCAATGAGGGATCCAGAAACCCTCAAGAGAGAGATTCTTAGTCGAGAGCCAGTCGAACCCGCTCGATCTCCGAAGCAGTTGTTCATCACTGATTGGCTGCTTAAACACAAAAAGAAAAAGCTGCCCGATGCTAAGTTGGCTTGGAAGGCACTAGATCGCAAGGACAAGAAATCTTGGGCAGAAAAACTCGAGCCCCAAAGACAAAAATATATCGAAGCGTACACCGTATTCGTCCGTGCTCTAGACAAGGAAGAGCTCGAGCTCTACACTGAACTCAAAGCCAAACGCGATCAGGAGGAAGAGGCAAAACGAGCCAACGAATCCTCTGATTCGGAGGATTCTGAAAGTTCCAGCGAGTCCGATTCAGATTCGGAGAGCGAGTCGGACTAGTAAAGAATGTTGAAGCTGAGGATCGAAGCAAGCTTCTCCTCTCCTTGTGTTTGGAATCTGTTTAAGGAGACTCCAAAGTATTTTGTAAGTTATGTTATTTTCCGAAAGAGTGCTGTACCTCTTGATCAATGGTAAATGCCTGTGTATTCACCACCCTGTGCGTGTGGTTCTTTTACTTTGAAATACACCACCTATCGAATAAAAGCACGGATTTTTTTTTTCGATTTTAGGGTATTTCATATGCATTGGTCGAGACAATTGATAGGAATCTTTATTTGAGAAAACATTACATCAATGATAAAGGGTAAAAATAATTGACATCTCATGGCGTACCTTACATACGATGAGTTTATCAAATCTCTGAATAAACAAACTACATTTAGGACAGATTTCTAATAATGCAAAGTGTGCGCAACCACCGCGGAATCGATGCACCTTGGCCAGTTGCAACTACCGTATGTCTTAATTGATTTCAAGACATGACTTTTAATGCTCCCAATGCCTTCGCCAAAGTTATCACTTTAGACGAGATAAACTGAAAATAATACCGGTACAATGTTATGTATGTGCTGGATTCATTCCACATGCCTCTTTTAAACAAATTCGTCCTCTTCATCACCTTCCCTATCCTCTTCGGGATTCTGTCCCCGGCTCAACTTCACGACAACATTCGGGCGACTTCGAGTAACTCCTGAAGATGGTGTGGGTCCAGCAACTGCGATAGTTGTAGTCGTGGGAAGTAGTTGTTTCGTGGAGGAAGATGAGGACGAGGACGAACTGTCCTGAGAGGACCTGAAACTGACCGAGGACGTTGGTGTTCCAGGTGCTGACAATCGTATAGGCTTGGTGGAGGCAATATTCACGACCACCGCATCGTCATTGTCCACGTAATTATCCAGACCTTCGACTTGGACATCGTCTTCGGCGTCGTCAAAATCATCATCCTCATCGTCGTCGTCCACGTCTTCCGGTTGGGCCAACATCTTTTGATGTACGTCTTCCTCCTCCTCCTCCCCCTCCTCGATTTCTTCATCTTCAATATCTTGGATCAAAGGCTGAGGACCTGCGTTGTCTTTGGTTTGCAGTGAACTTTGTCCCAGGCTCATGTTAGCCAGCTCTTCATCCACTAGATCCAAGGATGGATTAGAGGCATCACCCTTGAAGCTCCGTTTGGAAGGAGACTTTCGAAGCGTGACCTCACTTTCAATGCAAAGTTTGGGTGGTATCTTTGTCGTCGCGGCTGTTTCGCCGGAAGACAGAGTTTCAGCCTCACCTTCAGCGGTCATAGCCTCAGATTCAATCCTGGGTGGTGAGTGGGCTCGACCTTCCCCCGAGGCAGACCGTGGAGCGGAAGACCGTCGCCCCGTTCGACTGCCCTTCCGTGATTTCGAGGTCACAGCCTTGTCGGGGGACTTGCCCGTGGTGGCTGTTACGGCTGTCTGGGAAGACGGGGCCGATGACATATTGACCGGTCCATTCAGGGCTTCAACGAGACTCACACATTGGTAACCGGGTGGCACGCCCTCCTGAGATTGATCTGGATCGGGCAAGGCTGGATGAGTGACTTGACCGATCTTCTGGACGGCTCGGATCTGGAGCAAAGCGCGAAAAGGAGCCCGACAAATCGGGCAGTTGTTGGCCTGATAACGCAAGCTATCAGCACACGCATTGCACAAACACAAGTGACGACAGGGCAAAATGATCGTGTCACGCAAGTCGCACATGCAAACCACGCATTCCGCCCCACAATCGTCATCGTCGTCATCCGAATGCTGATTCACATCCAGACTCTTATTCTCCAACCCGTAGATCTCTTGGAGCAAGTAGCTCAATCCGTCCACGAACAACTTTTGCTTGAGATTCTTGATGATGAAGTGCGTGGCATCGGCATTAGCCTCAATGGAAGCCACAGTGGCATGAGAGGTACGAGGCGTCTCACCCTCTAATGAGACGCACTGGATGGCCACACCCAAGAGTTCGGGATCTTCAGCGGCCAAAAAAAGCTCGTCTTGGCAATCGGCCGGACAAAACAAATGATCGGCCTGATTGAAAACTTGAGCCGCCCCTCGATTGTAAGTATAAGTGGGCGAGCGAAGCGTGCTCCTTTTGGGTACGTAAGTCACGCCCTGGGCGTGATTCTCCTCCCGACAAAAATAATAGATGGTGATCTCGCATCGCACGTCCGAATCGAACGTGAACTGAACGCGATATCGCTTCTTACTCGCGGCCGCCGACTCCACCATCAGCCGTAAGGGCGGATTCTCGGCATCGGTCTCCGACTCACTGGGCGTTTCCGGCAAGGGCGGCAGGGGCGTGGCTTCGGTCTGACTCGTGTCCCCACTCGAAGGCACCAAAACCAAGTGAACCGAGTCTTTTCGGATATTGATCTGACTTTTCAGCGTTTTGGTGGCCTCGTTGGCCGCCGGGGGCGGGTACGGAAACGACACAGCCCGCCCACCCAAGAGATTGAGATCCTGGTTCTCGCCGAAGAGAAACGACTCGGGTTGGGGCGAATCGAATTTCTCACCGCCCATGATAAAATGTGAAGCGAAGAAGGGATGGCCGTGTTTGCCCGGGTAACGGTAGTGCTGCCCACCGCCCGACACGCCACTGGGGTCCGGATCCCCTTCGCGTCGATGATCACGACCGCTTCGACTCCAGGTTTGCCCCATATTGACGGCTGAACCCGGGGACCACTCCGGGTTCAAGAATGGCGATCACAAGATGAAGTTGTGGCCAATCCGTTACACGGCCTTGAGATTGAAGTGCAATCCCCGATACGACAGATGCTGAAGATGCTGGAGATACTGGAGATGCTCCACTGATCTGGCTTGACACTTGAGCTGATCAACTACGACGATTTTCAAACAGGGTAGCTAAAATATATGGGAAAATGGGTCAGAAATTGAGATGGCTGCCAAGCCATGTCAGAGCTGGGCGTTGGCAAACCGTTATGAAGTAGTTGTTCCCTTCCAGCGGAAAATGTCGAGATTGAATGGCCCAATCCATGATATTCAAAAAAGAATTTAATTAGGCATGAAGCTCAATCATCTTTATTTCCATAGTTCGATAGTTCGAGTTAGTTGGAGGACAATAATGAGTTTGGAATATTAACATTAACCTGTAACAACCAATGGCCTGGGAATCGTTATTGGCTATAAGAGATGTGAAAAGTTCTTGATTTATAGTCCTGGAATCCTAAGACTAGAGGAATGGATACCGGCTAAACTCAGTCTCGCGCGATTGTCAATGCTCTTCGTAATAGGCCCTGATGAGAGGCCACAGTGGTACATTGCCAGTTTAGGTTAAAGCTCGTACCTTTTTATTGGTGACCGGACAACACGACCCAACGGACCACTTGATCCTAGACAGCCCAACCCAAGACACAATGACCCAGAGGACAATTTTTCATACACATTTCTATGGTATAATTTGATGTAGTTTTACGGTCCAAACAAAATGCAGCCATAAAAATCGAGAAAAAATGAAACGAAATGCAAGGAGGGCAGTCTGTTGGCTGTATGTTTACGCACCAAATACGTAGTTAGTTTGTCACAGAATTACATACTGGCTATGAAGTTTAAAAAAAACCAACCAAGAGTTTTCCAAAGGAAGAACGCTTGACTCCTAACTTTGTGCCAGCTTTGGCCAGGCTTATCTTGGACAGCTTGTCAAAATCAGCAAGGAGCTTTTGCTTCTCCTTGATAGAAAAAGTGGTTCTCTTGGCAGAAGCCATCATGTATGATTGTTTGTTTTAGGAGAAAGCGGCTGAAAACTTGCTTTTATAAAATGGCTTAGCCAATTTCCATCGAAAACTTCATTGTGGAGCGTGGGAAATGAAAATATATTTTGCCGCCTTCAATTCTGCTCTTATATCCAATGCTAATTTACGATACTTTGATATATGATTTGATTCGGGGATTCATAATCCTGCTCTTACATCCAATGCTCTTATATCCGATTTTTACTTTACAAACAATACTAACAATGACATATTTGCTTGAAACTATTTACAATGCAAATTACATTTACATGAAAAATTTAAAACAGACGGCCTTGAGTTAACGTCATTTTGTAGTGACATTTGCTCCTTTTTTTTAATGCGTATAGGTTTTTTGAATTGCTGAAGTTCCTTGTCTCTAGCTGTCTGGGGTTGCTTTGTCTTTGATCAAGTTGCCTGTTGGCGAAAGCCTGTTACCAAAGTTGTAAGTTGGCTGAGTTGTCCATTAGCTGAGTTGAGTGCTGGATTGAGTAGTCCTGGGTCTTATTATCCAGCTCTGTTTACTCTTTTTAATGAAGCCAGTTGCGAAATAATGAAACAGCAATGCTATGGTAAGCTAAAATTCAAAAGCATGTCAAAAAAGGATGCACAAACTTTCTCCATGAGCACTCTACTTTGATGAATGATTATAGCAGACCTCATTCTCACTTAAAGTGAGCCATACAGCCAAAGCATACGTAATTAAATGCTTGATGCTGTGTGTGCTTTGAACAAAAGCAGCTTGCACCATGGCGAAACATTTGTGTTTAAGTCTTACTTCAAATGTGTTGTGCTTGCATACAAGTAAACATACCATAGGAACAGAAACAGATCTCTCTTTCACTAGATGGTTGTTCTGGTTGTTTTGTCTAAAAAGCAAGTCAGTCACGTCCTTCGGAAAAGAGAGGTCTGAAACAGAAAAAGGAAATATTATCAAATGATAATATTTCAAATAGAATGGCGGAATTTGTCTTAATTTTCTCTATGATTTCACGAAAAAGTGGTAAAACCATTGGGAAAAACTTTTTTTTTGCCAAATGGTAAAAAATGCAACAAGATGAAAATCAAAAACAAAAATAAAGCAAGAAGATAGGAAAAAAACATACATTTGCATTTTTTACACAGCCGTGATTATAATGATCTGATAGCATAACTCTTTACTCTTCATCACCTAAATAAGAATCAATTTACTTATTACAAGCAATCGGTTTCCACTCTTGTTGAAATTCCAAAACGCTGAATTTAACCCAAAACACTTAATATTTTGTCTGTTTTTTTACTTTTCTACCCAAAACTTTCAAATGAAAAGAGAAATGCTAGCAAGCTTATTCAGCTAGCAAATGGACCCTCACTTGTGATGCGACTAGTTATTTGATTCCTTTCAGCGACCCTGCGTCACCAAGGGCGAAGCTAGCTGGCCCTATGTCTTCATTTACTTCGGACGATCGGCTGGATCAGTCATCAGTAGAGCTAGGAAAAATAGCTTAGATTCAAATACAATCTAACTTTTTATACGTTTTGGAGAGACGTAGCATTGGATGCAAGGGTTTGAGAGACAGTGGGAACGAAGTAAAAAAGCTTATCCTTAGCTGCTGTTGGTTCAAAGTACCGGTTCTTTACCGGACGTGAATCTTTAAGGTGAGATGTGCCAAAGTAATTAGCGCAGTTTTCTAACATGAATGAGTTTCTCTGTTTGATTCTCTTCCTGGGTTTGCTCTTAAATTCTTAGACGCTAATCACGCCCACAAAGAGAGAGCCCTTGGGGTATTTGCAAAAGATTACTACGATAGTTGGTTTTCCTGACCATGGAGCCTTAACCCGTACAAATCTTCCCTCATCATCTAACAAGAATATCCAAAAATCGTATTTTTGAATGCTTTTGGCAAAAGCAACAATATGTTTGTCAAAAACACTTTTCCTTACATTTTTTTGCCAATAGACTGGTTTTCTTTTCTTTTTCATCCTATCAATTCCCAACTTCTTGTGCCTTCAAAAACAATATTTTTGTCTCCATTGAACGAAATTCAAGTCACAGAAAATTTGCGAAACAAATCAAGATTAGTGGGTGTCTTGATATCTACTTTCTGGCCCTATATGTTCTATATAAGTTGAATCATTTTCACAAATACCTTTTAAAACCAGGGTTAAAATCTTTTTATAAGAATCCAAATATCATTAATATTGAAGTTTATCTTTTTTATTTAGACTTCTTTTGTTAAGCACAGTTATAAGAACCAACCGTAAGTGCAGAATCTGTAAACTTTTAAGGCGGAAATATTTTGAAGCTTTCTACAATTGCAGACATTTTTCTTCCATTATAGAAACATTTGACATGTTGAATTTCATGTGGAGATTCAATCATGAAAATTAATTCTCCAGCACTTCAGGAAATAAGGAAAGAACAGTAATGAATGAATGTTTAAACTTGTCAAGGCAAACGGTTAAACAGCAAACAAATGCATATTTCTTCAATTCATACTTCAATACAGTTTATTGGACGATCAATGTTACACATTGGATGCAAAGATTTATTTTTTATTTTTACCAACTTGCCAACAGCCATTTTTTGTGTTGACTAACATTTCTTCCCAGCTCTATTTATCAGCGACTGCCAGCAATGTTCAGGGTTCTGCAACAATCTTACTTCGTTTCTAGTCAATACGTACACAAAAATGAAATATACCAACTAAGCACCAAACCGAATCCACAAGCAACTACATATGTTACTTTCAATTCACAATCTATTCTCATTTTCCTTCCATTTAATAACCACAATCGCGGGCCCGAATCCACAATGAAAGGGTTTAGCAAAAAGTCTTCGACACCCTGACACGTTGGTTTTGTTTACTTACCTACATCCCTCTCTTCCAAAACGAACTGACTGCCCGTCTATCAACCGCTTTGAATCTTCCGCAGGCAATCCCTACTTTCCAAGGCCCGCGCCCTTATTCGGGGTTACTTCGCCACCGCTATGGTCCATTGTGGTAATCTCAAAAACTCTCATTCATTCGGATTGATCCCTCTTCTAGTTGTAATCCTCTTGTTTCATCTAGCCATCCGGCATCAAGATCCATCCGACGACGAGGGCAGTCCATCCGGCCCTCGCTCGCCATCCGGATCCCCAGCGGGTTCACCCGCTGGTTCGCCGGCTTCCTCCCGGGCATCTGGCTCCCAAGCATCCGGATCAGCCGTGTCTCGCTCGCGCTCTCCCTCCGGCTCCCCGACCGGCTCCCCGAGGGCCGATCCACCGGCTGAGGACAGGGCCAGTTCGGAGGCCTCAGGCTCACCCGCACGTCGAAGTCGGTCGCGATCGGGTTCGGGCTCGCGAAGCCGTAGTCGAAGCGGCAGTCGTAGTGGATCGGGTTCCGAGGAAGAGGCTCCGACTGAGCGCCAGGATGTGGATGCATCGGCCTCGGAAAATGAGGACGAAGGGCCTCGGGTCAAAACCCCGGTCGAGTCTCAAGCCCAGGTGGAAAGTGGATCGCCGTGAGTTGAGATCCTGGTTTGGGATGAGTTCAGACAGGATGTGGGGGGCTCTCATAGATTATTGAAGACTAATCAAGGGATATCGGTTTATACGCATCAAGGCCAATTAGGTGTATTTTATTATGATTTGAGTGTCATAATTAGTTGGTTCAGAGCGTTTGTGAATGAAACTAGCGGTCGGTTCAATATTTAAGTGAAATATGTGTTTCTCGTTCATTTTAGTCGTTCTCGACATTCCTCGGGTGCCAAAAGCCGTGCTAGTAGCAGTGGGAGCGAGATTGGCAGTCGGAAGCGTAAGAAGGTGAACTCTGGCAGCTCGGGGGATGAAAGTCCCAAGGAATTGGCTATCCACGAAGACGGTGACGAAGATGGAAAAAACAATATAGAAGGAGCCGAAAACGTGGGGCGAGGTGACATTTTTGGTGATGACCTCTCAATCAGTTCAGACGAGGATGAATCTTCCAAAGAGGACAAACGTCGTGTGATTGAAGATGATGACGATGATGATAACAAAAGTGTGCAAAGATACGGTGATGACGATGAAGACATGGAGAAAGACCCCGAAGATGGTGAAGAAAAACGCGAAAAAGAAAAATTGACCATCCCTGTAGAAGAGGAAGAGCCGGTAAGTCTTAATTAGACCTGTTTCCAATACCACTAGAATCCCTCTCAATGGCCTAATGATAGTATCAAGATCAAAAATTGAACTCTTACTCTTCCGAGTAGTAGAGCGAAGATATTCTAGTTCCCGTGTGGTCACTCCTAGTCTTCATTTGATAATGCTCGTGCTCGCCGTTTGGACATTAGACTCGTGGCTACTACTGACATCTGCGTCGACTAAATGAATAAAAATATAGCATAAAGCATCCCCAGCCCTTCCGTCAGCGTCTTGTATGATCTTTTTCACCCTCTTTAAAAGACCAGGCTTCTTATGCGGGAGCCGTTGATATTTGTATTTATAGTTGGAAACGAACAGTGTATTTGACTTATAGTATCTACTTTGCTGTGAACAGATCCCAGAAACCCGAATAGAAGTTCAAGTTCCCAAAATCACGACCGACCTGGGAAAAGAGCTTCATTTCGTCAAGTTACCCAATTTTCTCTCAATGGAGTGTCGTCCTTTTGAACCCGAACACTATGAAGACGAAATCGAAGATGAGGACAGTCTGGACGAGGAAGGACGAGCTCGGCTCAAATTGAAAGTGGAAAACACGATCAGATGGAGAATGGAATTTGATGCTGAGGGCAAGGCTATCAGGGAATCTAACGCCAGAATGGTCAGGTAAGAATCAATCAACGCTGATGCTGTTAATAAACTTCAATGGAAAACATTCAACTTTCTTTAGCAATAGAAGACATTACCTGATGAAGTTAATGAAAAGTCCTGATTGTTTACAGATGGTCCGATGGGTCCATGAGTCTTCATCTTGGAAATGAGGTTTTTGACGTTTACAAGCAGCCCTTGCAGGGTGACTTCAACCATTTGTTCATTCGCCAAGGCACTGGTCTTCAAGGTCAAGCAGTGTTTCGTACCAAGCTCTCATTCCGTCCTCATTCCACGGAATCCTTCACGCATCAGAAGCTGACGCGGAACATGGCAGATCGAACCAATAAGGCCTCTGGAATCAAGGTCATCTCTCAGGTTGGGCGAGATCCCGAGGCCAATCGCTACAAGCGAGTCAAAGAGGAAGAGGAACGACTTCGGGCTGCAATGCGGCGTGATTCCAAACAGAAACGCATCAAGGACCGAGCATCCCACCGAGGACTCTCGGGCGGTTATTTGGAGGACGGAGATTCCGATGAAGATGGCTTGGAATCGCTCAATGCCATCAAAAATCGATTCAAACGAGGCAAAAAAGGTTGGTGTTGTTTATAACTGATCATAACAAGGCAAGACCGATACGCTCATCTGGGATATCCCTTTTTTTTTAGATAACCGACAATTGTACTCATCTGGAGATGAGGATAGCGACGTTGAAACGTCCAAAGCCAAACGCCTGGAACAGGCTAAGACGAAAAATCCCATTCGAGAGTCTGACGAAGAATCCGAAACTGGGAGCAAACGGTCGAGATCTAAGACTCCATCAAGATCGCGATCAAGTTCCAAATCTAAGTCCAAATCAAGGTCAAGATCTAATTCCCCAGCCTCTCGATCTGGCTCGGGCTCTCCCCACTCACGCAGCTCCAAATCAGCGTCACGCTCAAGATCGGCTTCGAAATCCCGATCTCCATCACGATCCCGTTCGCCCTCGGGATCAGAGGCGAGTGGTGGATCTCCACAAAAAGCGAGCGCCAGCGACAGTGAATAATTTCATATCATGTTCGCAAATCAACAATGTACGAAATACAGGGAAAATTGAAGGAATTCAACACGCTCTATTTTCCAGTAGATCCTCTTGTTTGGTGAATTACATCTCAAATTTTAACATGAACTTCAGTGCGACAAGAATGCCTTGTGCCCAAACAATGGCTGGCTACTACTTAAAATTGGAATCAACCTACTTCATTCCTTAACCATTATGGTCTCCACTCAATGGCTTTCCTGACACTTGTCTTTAATTTTTGTTGATCCTTTTTTACAGAGTAGTCTTTGTTTTTTACACTTAATGACGACAACATGCACAAAAACTGAAAGTGTAACAAAAGGTGCAAATTAAATCAACAAAGAAGGCATATTCAAATCTAAGTTTATTAGCATTACCATTTTAAAGGCGCCTCTGACAAACTTGACATAATTTGTTTTGAATGAAGTCATGGAACAATTCCCCAGGCTTAGATTCCTTTTTCTTTCAATTGATCTGCACCATCGATCTATTTGTTTATCATTCTATTGTTTATTGTATGTCCACTCAAGCACCAAATTAGATGAAATAGAGTAAAGGAAAAACCTAATGAAAACGAAAGAGAAAAAGCACTGCAATGAAAGGAGGAAAAAAACAAAAGAAAAAAAAGAAGACAAGTCCCCGTGAAGAAACAGCCTTGGTTTTCAACTCTCGTTGTCACTAAAGGCATATTGCGCAAAGTGTTTCTTGAAAGTGTGCACGGTTTGAGCTTTTCGCACATCCAAGGGTAACTCGTTCCTCCGTCGAGCTGATTGCAGAAAGAAGGAGTCCTAGCGAACGCGAGTTCACCTTTTTCCTTATTATTTACTACCCCTGGTTATTGGATGTCCTCTCTTTTCCTCGGCCCGATACTCCCTGCCTTCGATCTAAACATCAAGTCACATAATCGTGGAAAAGGAGAGGACTCGGGGTACATGATCGACCAATCATGAAACAATGATGGTCAGTTTTGAAAAAAATGAAGAAGAAATGGATATGGAGGAAATAAGGAAAGTAGTTATCATGCGTTTTTTGGCTGCCCCTTGCTTAGCTTGTCTCTATGAACTTGAAACTGGCGTTTTCATCACCGTTTTCACTCTGTTTCTAAATCATGATGTGGTGCATGATAGTATTAATAGCAACGTTAACTCGCACTCCTGCTCACTAGTTCTTGCTCCTGTTTTCTCGTGCTTGATGCGTTGCATTTTGGATCATGGCAAGTTTCCATCTTCTCTAAAGTTGGCTCATGTTGTCCCAATTTTTAAAGGGCATATAAGTTCCTAAGTTGTTCCCCAGTAACTATAGTAGAATGATTTGTCTCACTTCGAATATTGCAAAAGTGTTTGAAAATATCATGAAGTTCAAACTTGTAGAGTTTCTTGAAGTCCATGATGTCCTTCCTCCTAGTCAGCATGGGTTCCGAGCGCATTTTAGCACGGTTACCCAACTGATTGAACATATAGGAAAAATTATTGAGGATCTAGAGAGACATAAGTCAGTTCATGTTGTCCATCTTGATTTTGCCAAGGCCTTGAGAAAGTTAATTAGTCCTTTTGCCGAATAGACTCATGACATTGGGATCCAAGGCAAGGCTCTCAATTGGATAAGAAGCTTCATTCAATTCAGGATAGGAAGACAATTGTTAAGGTCGAGGGATTCCTTACTAACATACATGATGTCAAGTCAGGTGTTCCCAGGGGCCCTTCTTTGTTATAATATTCATTGCCCCACTTCAAAAGCTTGATTTCATTGCCATTCTCTCACCCTATCCAGACGCTAAATGGCTAAAATTCTAGTAGCCTTGCAAAGAACCTAGATATAATCTACTCTTGGGTTGTAACGAGTAATATGGCCTGAATTGAGCAGAATGCAATTCCGCTCAAGGACCTTTGGGTCAACTCTTTTGAATACTCCACTTGTAAATGACGCAGAAAAACATTTTGAGCAGGTCTCGCCCATGAAAGATTTAGGTAAATCCTCCAAAATAATGGAAAGTTCGATGAGCATATCCAGTTGAAGGTGGGTAAAGCTTTTCAAATGTGTGGTTGGAAATATCGCTTGTTTAGGTCCAAAGGTAGTATCACGATGCTAACTCTACAGAAGTCAGAAGTCTTGAATATGCTTCACCCATTTGAGTTCCAATGAGTTAACCAGGTTTGCAAAAGGTCGAACAAGGCCAAAGATGTTTCACTAGGAACATCACAGGAATGAGAGAGCTCTCGTATAGGGAGAGACTAAAAATGTTGGGACTGTACAGTGTTCAGAGGAGGTACGAAAGGTATCTGGTACTATACATTTTCAAGAGCATCCATGACCCATGTCCCAACCCAAGACTTGGGGTCAGTTCTAGTGACAGTAGAAGAGCACCTTCAAGCCCTCGTGAATCCAGACTAGTTCGAAATGATGTCCACCTCACCTCTCTTCCATCTCGGGTTGCATCATTGTTTAAATTGCTTCCCTCTAATATTCGTAGGGAATAAGTAGGCCTTATTGATCCGGTAGCATCTTTCAAGTCTAGCTTGGACAAAATCTTAGCTTACATTTTAGACCAACCTTACATGCAAGGGCTAGCCAGGTCTGCCCACTCAAATTTGTTCGTAGACCAATTATCATACAACACTTAACAATGAGATGTAGACGAAATAAAATGTTTCAAGGGGAGTTCAATCCTTGTAGCGGTTAGGAAAGCCCGTGAAAAACCTAACTAAAAAATATCCCAGAGCACTAACCATGTCTTGTAGGAGGAAGGGTGCAGAAAATTCCTGTCACTTGTTCTTGGTTTTTGATCAACTTTATGATAAAGAACATTCCAATCTCAAGGTTCTGCCAGATGTCAGTGAAAACTGCTATAAACTAGCTTGTAAAGGCCCGGCCATTAACAAAAATTTCATGACCATTTTCAAAAGTCAGAAAATTATTTTATCTTTTGCCCGTCAAAAATAACACAAAGAAGTGATTCAAACTACATTACTCATAAGCGCTTTGACAAACGATCGATTTCTCCCTTGATACCAACTAACGACGATCAATGGAGCAGTTCCTTAATAGAATGCTCACTAGCCATAACGTAAACCTTTTAAGGTGATTTCCCACAGACCACGCGGGCCTCTACAGGGTGTTAAATTTTCGGAATCGTTCTAATCCCCAGGATCACTCCTTTGCTCTTTCTATTGGCCATAAAATGCAGGGAGATATGAAGTTTATTTCGAGGCTGGCCACAACAACCAAGTTCAAGATACCTTTGTGTCTTTCGCCAACTTTGCACTCATTTTGAACTATTTATTCGCAACTTAAGAATTCTAAACATTGTTCCACCTTGTACGTAGATTAATTCAGAGATAAGTAAAGCCCGACAAACTTCCTTGAAAGTCCCTTGAATTATTTAGAACGAGTCTATGAGTGATTCCTATTTCAGAAATGAAAGCAAAAACTAGTGTCCTCACCTTTCTACCAGTAGTGACCGATTTTCGCCCTTGATTATGAACTCGGTCAAACCAGTGCCCACTCACTCCACGGGATGGGACTGTCGGTACGGCTCGCTCTAAGCTAGGGCCAAATGATAGGCCGAGTCATGTTGAATTCAAACTAGCCAACAAAAGAAAGAAAGTACTCTGTAATAAATGCTATCAAATGAACCTTGAGAAGAAACAGCTACAGGACCATGTTCTAGAAAATGACCACTAGATGGCAATACCCCAAAGGTCAACGACCAAATTCGAATAGGCACTGTAAAGTAGCTTGTGGGACCACATAATCTTCAGTTTTATTAAAATTCGATTGCAAAACTAGTTTCTGTTTGTGCTATGGGACTCTTACTACATTTTCCACTCATTTTGAAAAAACTGCATTGATTGTGGCAAAAAGTAATGAACATTTAAGTTGCTAGAGTGTTGAATGATTCAAAAAACTTCTTGACGATCCGTCGAGAGTAGAAATGTAAGGTTATTATATTCTGTCGCTTCCTTCTAGATTACAATGAAAGATATTATTTATATGTACACTGTACACAGACAGATATCTTGAATGGATTGATTCAAGGCACAAAAATGTTATTACACAATCACTTTAACTAAAATTTTATCAGAAATTGAGTTTGAATTTCCTGATTGATGATACTCAGGTATTGAAGGTTGATCTGGAGTGGTTGGAGGAAGTTATCTAGGTCCTCCTTGAATTTGGGAAGTTTTTTTTCATTTTTTTATTCATGTATTGTACTAGCTTGGCCGGAAACGAATGGCAAAAAAATTCTTCAAGTTGCAATGAAAAACTCAAAACGCTCAGGATTGTGATTTCCTTTGCCATACCAGCCTAAATAAATCCCCCTTCAAGGTCTTTTGGTGCCAACATTCATATTAACAAGGAAACCAAAATCAAGAAATAGGTTAAGTGTATAGAAATCTAGCAAAGGAGACTTCAGAACCCAAAAGGGCTTTACTTCTTACTTGCCAGTTTGTACTTTATTTGTTAATAAACTTTGATAAGTTGTTCAAATTTATCAGTTATGTTACATTCAAGTCTTTCTATGAGCTTCAGATCAGCAAACCTATGCTTTCAGGTCTATTTTGTTCAAGAACATGAAGAAGAGAGCAAAAAATATGTCCATTCATATGGCCACTACACCTTAGGTAAAGAGTTGAGAAGAAAACTACACTTGGCTAATTCAAATAAATCCATGAAGACATGTAGAGATATTTGGATTTATTTGACAATAACTTTTCAATTTTGGCTTCTCTCTTGCCATCTTTGGGGCTTCCATAATTTGTTCTGCCTGAATCTCAAGCAGGACTTTATCCTGCAACTGTGTCTTCTCAAGGTTCATTGGCGTCAAATTGGAGGCGTTCCTCAAGAAAGGAACGGATTACAGTTACAATTACTTTGGCCAAAAACAGTTCTTCGTTACTCAACTGGTACTCATAATAATTACTTTTACTAAAATTAAGATTACCTACATTTCAAGTAATTTGCCTCAGCAAGACCCTACTTTGCTAAATCAATGGTTATATGTCTGTTCCAAACAGTCCTAAAGTTTTCTTAACAACATGCTATACCATTGAGAAAAGGTTGGAAAAATAACTTGTTTTGCCGTTGAGAGTAAATTCCAGACAGCTACCCTTACTAGATTTCCCTACAGTTGGGAGCAACTCTTTACGTTAACTTGCATTTATTTTTCCGAGCTTTACTAATGAGCAATGATGTTGTTTATTTCCTTGGAGCTACATGACACCTATTCTTGTCATGTTCTTTTGGCTTAAGCAATTGCAATGCATAATGGGAAAATCTTCTTTACTTTTTTTGGGTGGGGGTGGGATTCACGGGCTTTTCTAACCTTTACAGGGAATGTAATCCCCAGTACTATTAAAATGAGAGATTATAATTCGTCTATTTATTACCTTTCAATCTTTATATGATATTTGGTCTACCAACGAATTCGAGTTGGCAGACCGAGCTAGTGCTTGAATGTAAGGTTGATCTGGAATGCTATCTAAATATTTGTCAAAGTCTGACTTGAAAGATGCAACCGGATCAACAAGGCCTACGTATTCGCTACAATCATTGGATTTGTCCGACCTTTGGAAACCTGCTGAATTCATTGGAGCTCAAATGGGTGAAGCATATGCAAGATGTGGCTGAACAATCGACTTGTACAGAGTCAGCATCGCATCTCTGGACTTAAAAGTACGATGTATCCAACCACACATTTGAAAAGCTTTACCCACCTTCAACTGGATATGCTCATCGAACTGTCCATTGTTTTGGAGGACTACACCTTGATCTTTCATAGATGAGACCTACTCAATATCTTTACCTCCATTATCTATGAGTGGAGTATTCAAAGGAGTTGACCCGAAGATCATTGAGCGGAATTTTATAACTTTCAGGGCAATATTACTCCCAGTAATCCAAAAGTAAATTCTATCTAAGTCCTTTGCAAGGCTACTGGAATCTTGGCCATTTCTACAAGAAAGAATAGCATAAGAAGAGAGACTGGCAGTAATACTAAGCTTTTGAAGCGGGGCAACAACGAAAACTATAAAAAGGAGGGGCCCTAAGATGGAGCCCTGGGAAACACACGACTTGATATCATTTATGTCACTAAGGGATCTCTCAACCTTAACAATTTGCTTCGTATCATGAATGAAGCTTCTTATCCAATTGAGAACCTTGCCTTGGATCCCAATGGCATGAAGTCTATCCAACAAAACTTTATTTGCTTTATCAAAGACCTTAGCAAAATCAAGATGGACAACATCAACTGAGTTGTGTATTTCCAGTCCCTCAATGACCTGCTCTAAATGCTCAATCAGTTGGGTAACCGTGCAAAAATGCGCTCGGAACCCGTGCTTGCTAGGAGGAAGGACTTCATTGACGTCAAGATTTTCTTCTCAAAATTTGAACTACTTCAATTTTATGGGGATAACATGCCTCATGCCTTTTTGAAATTAGAACCTTGGAAGACGAAAGCCATATTTAAAATGTTAAAATAAATCTAAAAACAAGGGCATGTTAAGTGAAGGATTCAGGGAAATGAAGTGTGGCCACCCTAATATTAAGCATTTCGAGATATTTTCGAGACATGTCAGCAGTCATTTTAAGTATATTTAAATGCCTTGTTTGAAGCGCATACCATCAATGGTTACAAAAATGATTTTGGTTTCACATTTTGTTTAATAGCTGACATGCCAATAGTTGACAATCAAAAAATTCAACCCCAATGATTTTGGTCCAACATGGCGGGAAAGATTTGGTCACAAAAAGTGCCGTTTCCTTGCTATAGTGTTCTTGGTCATATTGACCCCCATAAGCAACTGAATGATGATAGCAAAAAAATTTGGGAGATCACTGGGGTACTTTTCAATTCAGTAGAGGTATTAAAATACCAAGATAAAATCAATATTATACCAAAAGAGTTTTTTAGGTTTGAAAAAGTTTTTTGTAGAATAGACAATTCTAGAGGAGAAAAAAATAGGTCAAGAAATAGCTTTTTTCAGCTAAAAAGTGATTTTTAAGCATGTTAATGAGCAATACTGTGACTGTTTATTAAAATACAATGCTCTATGAACCATACCATTATGGACAGATGATTTGAAACTTCGATTTAATCTCTTAACAAAGAAATGTGAAGCCTCAAAAGAGCAAGTAACTTCCCAAAAATTGACGGTGACGGCATCTTCCTTTGCTGCTTCAATGTCCCAATCGGTCCCAATCTCCATCCTCAAAATGCTGAAAATCAGTGTTGTCAGGCTACATTTTTCTTGAATTTTCGTTGCTTCACATGGCCTTTTGAAAGACATCTGGTATTGGGAGAAAGTAAAGAGGTTGGGACCACAGGGTAGACTTTATAAATAATATGGACATCTTTGTAGTGGCTAGAAATTCCTATTTTGGGCTATCATTGAACGAAAAGCTTTTTTCTTGGCAATATCTAAAACCGGTTAAATATGGGTTACCATCATTTCTTACTTTTTGAGTTCCAGGCAAGGGAAACAAACCATTAACTTTGATAATGGTTTTTTTGGCGACTACTTAGTCATGGCTCTTCAAATTGGGTACAAGAATGCCTCAACTGAGCGGTGAGGTTTGGAGTTGCCTTTAGCCCAAGCAAGAACTCCTTCTAGCTTCTTAAGTTCTTATTGGCCCAAGTGAACAAAATAATTTGGCTTCAGTCTGTCTAGCTTGGAAATCAAAACCACGTTTGATCTGATACCCTGATTCTTAAACTCTGCAGGCATTCGCCATCCAAGCCTCAGAAAAATGGACAATATTGTGCTTATGTTGCCAAACCTCTTGCGCATACATTGTTGCATTGATTTGTTTAGAATATCAATGTACACCTTAGTATTAAACTTGAGGCCGTAGCCAAAGAAGCAGGGAAGTGATGACTTTGAAACCAAGCCCACGAAATGACAATGGCCGAGTGATTGGTCTAATAATAAATCATATTGGACTTTTTGAGAATCTGTCAAATATTTTTCTTTTCTTCGTTTGTCCTCCCCCATCATTCCCGATCAACCTTACATTCCCTTTGACAAAGAAAAACACATCTAGATGTTTTGGCATTTGAGCAAACCCTTAATCAGAAAATATAACTACAGTGAACCCTTATCCCATATGGTTCTTTCAAATTCTTCAAAAGGCATACACATTTCGCCCCGCCCTTAAGGTAGACGAGATATCCTGGCCAGCGCGTTGTTGGGTCTCAGCCCCGGGTAATGTAGTTAGCAAGTCACCTCTTTAGTGTGTTGTTGTTCCGAAGGGCCAATCATCTTGTTATCTTACATTCAATATCAATTCATGTAAAATCCCAACTTGCCGGCCCCCTTGGAATTATTGGTGATTTTGCTTCAGTCAATCGGATAATCAATGGCTAAAAAGCGAGCCCAAAACGCGAGCTCTTAGTAGTTTCAAAGCGAACTTGCTCGGCTCTATGCCCATTGGCTTCGTCCACTAAATCCATACGTGTTTGTTCAGAAAGCACGGCTCTCGGCATTGATTATTTTCTTCGCTCAGCCGAATAATACGAAATTACGCGTACTTACAGTAGTGACGAACGAACTCTTGCCTTTCCCTTCCCATACTTGTTTTTACTCACTTGCTCTTCACCTAAAATGAAAACGAGTGCAATCTTATTCGAATTGGAGTTGATTCGGCTTCGTTGATCCAAGAAGCCAGTGCTTAAATCAAGCACTAAAAACGATGAATACTCGCATCAATTTGCTCATCACAGGGGTGGCACACAAAAAGCGCTTATTCTTGATCATCTTGACTTTAGTGCTCTTCAGTTGGACCTATTTTTCGGTAATAAAGAAAAGGAACTTTCCCACTTTGAGCAACTCTCAATTGTTGGATATCAAATCCATGATCCAAGATATGTGTCAAGACGTGGTGTCGAGAAATCCGAAGCAGCTGGCCAATTCCAACACTTCTCAACCCTCAGTGTCCATCAATGTTATGACTGGAAATGAAGTGCCATTCGATCAATTAAAAAAGATCCTCTTCTACACGGATTGCTATGGTGGTTGGGATTACTTCATTGGTGCTACTGGACGAGAAGCTTTCAGAGTGTTGGGATGTCCAGATGCTCCATGTTACGTGACCAGCAATCGCTCTTTGATGCCTTTGGACCAATTTGATGCCCTTGTCTTTCATCCACGGGCGAATTCGTTTGCTATGGCCAACATGCCCAAGATTCGATCACCTCATCAGCGATACATCATGTGGATCATTGAGTCGGGCTGTTATCCAAGTCATGCTCTTCGTGAGTAGGAATGTTTTTATTTCTCAATTCAGGGGCAAATTCAATGAAAACATCAATGAAAAAATAAGTTTCCTGCGAACCTGATAACTGAAATCAAAAGACACAATACCTTTAAGACAAATTAGATTTGTGGACTAGATCTGATGAGACCTCATGTTCGACTTTTCAATAGCTTTTCAAGGTTGCGCAAAGGGTCTCTTGATTATTGGAATGATCGAGAAAGGAATGTTATACATAAATCGACAATGGATCAATGGGACAACGGGACAATGGCACAAATGTGGTCTTCAGCACAGACATAAAAGTTCCAAATATGTATGCAATGCAAAAATTAAAAATATATTTGGCAACTACTTATTTCTACTGATTGTTTACTTTTTGAAGTAGAGCCACTTGCCAAAACTCGCGCATACCTGCATCCAAGGTCCATAATACCACGTGCTTTCAAGTCTGATTCTCAGCTTAGAAATGACCGCCTGTTTTCTCAGGGTGCCCATTCTCGTTCACTGCAGATTACAGTTATTGGTGTTTATATTTATTCCTCATGTGGATGACTATAGAGTATGTCAAATGAAGGAAATTCAACGAAAAATGTGGTCCGGCACCCTGATTTTGGGCATTTTGGGAAGGGATAACGAAAACAAACATCATAGTCACTCGCACTATCCGCCCATTGAATTTTTAATAATCGAGTGATATTGAGTTAGCTGTGTTAAAAAAACCAACAAAATGAACATGTTTGGTGTAATTCCGTGAATGCACTTTCATTTTAATAGAATGTAAAATGGAATAAATGCCAAAATGCACAGAGCGTTTTGGCTGGGCATGTTGTCTTTGATTTTGCTCCATGGCATAACGTCAGTTGTTCATGAGCGCGTTCACTTGGCAAGCCCTATTCATGCATGTCAAGCATGTTAAGATTAACGATTTTACGGTGATAGAAACCGCTTCATGGGTATTGCTTTTTCCTTTGTCAAAATGAATCTATGGTGCGTATTTTGCGGATAAGACGTCTTCGCAAATTTGTTAATGTTTCTATTTTGAATTAAACATCAACGGAGTAATATAGTTATTGAGCCAGTTCAAGGAGATCCTTGGCCAACTGCATCCTTCATTATAGTTGTAAGAATATACCCATCCAAGCGTGGTTCTCTTTAGCATAAACTTGAACCAACGAATGAATCTTAGATCGGGAAAAGATCGTACTATACCACATAAGCTCTTTCTCTTCTCGATCTAAGATTTATTCGTTGGTTCAAGTTTCTGCTAAAAAGAACCACGCTTGGATGGGTATATTCTTACAACTATAATGAAGGATGCAAAAGATCGTAGTATAACACATAAGCTCTATCTTTTCTCGATTTAAGGTTCACTCCTTCACTTTAGAAACTGGGCTTTGTTTCGACCATGAGCTTTAGATGACAGAGAACGCCCCATCTGCCCCTTAGATTATAGTATGTCTATGTAATAGACCTTAAAGGCTTTTAAGTATTTAAAGTGGTTTCTTTCTTGGTTGTTTTTAATGATTTACCCAAATATAGGGATGTTAAGGTATCAATACACTGATAAACAAGGACTCTGCTGCTTTTTGTACTTCAATCTAACTACAGTTCCTTGGTCTATGCTTACGTAATCCCTAAAATAAATAAGGTATAGGTACGAGGAATAGTTCGCCTTTCATGCTCTCACGTTCAAAGAAAAGGAAAAGAACTTGTGTAAGTTTCTCTTCAAACATTCTTGGCAACGACTAGACAAGCAGGAAATATAAAACCTTTTTCCAAAAATATGGACTTGAAATATGCAAAAGTTCTTCAAGTACGCATCAAGACGTTAAACATATAATCCACAAAATTTAGTTTTGTGGCATACTTTTGCTTTTTTCAAAGTTTGATAAGTTCTTTCAAGATTTTTAGAATAATAGATTCCGTCAATTTCATAAACTTCTTGTTATAAATACCATAAGTCCTAGTTTAGGTCAAAAAGTGTAACTTGAAATAGTAATGATTGTAATTATTTTTTCCCAAGAAGAGAGTGACAGTTGTTAAATTGGCACCTTTCTTTCATGATAAGCAGCTCTCAAGGTATAGTTTTGACTCAAAGCAAGTAAAAGCCAACATTGGTCCATAGAAAACTAGTTTCTCTTCAATACTTAGTTTGTTATGCATTGTTGAAAGTCAAGATCATACCCATGAAGACCGATTTTCACAAAACAAAAGGCATGTCCGCAGGATTGAACCTTATGCGAGTACTTCGAACACTGAAAGTAGGAATGAAATCTAGTAGTGCATTTCTCGTTCATGGTTCATGACGATGTGAGATACAACTAATGACGGTGTGTTGGGCGGAAGAGGCCCATAATGTATGCTTAACGCTTTTTGAAACAAGTCCAAGGTATATTTGGCGAAGGCAGAGGGCATAGAGGGCTTGCGAAATATTGACTTTCGAGATGGCACACCAAAAAGGTACCGTTGGGACAAAAGAAAAGCAAGGCTTATAACTACGTGCTCGCCTACTTCCGGTTTCTTCACTTGTCTTGAACAGCGTTGGGTCGGGCAATTTAAGTAGTACTTTATTGCGACACTTGGCCATGTCAGTTTGTAAAAATGTTTCATAAAAGTGTAAATATGAATGTCGTGTATACAGCTTAAAACAAGAATAAAAGAGTGAATGGTCAATAGGATCAAATAGTTGACTAGAGTTGGTTCAATGTACAGGAAAAAAGTGAAGAGGGGAATGACAGACAGTACATAAATAGGAGGGTAGAGGTAAAGATGAAAGAAACTTTTGGTTATTGCAGTAGAGTAGGTGGGTCAGATTGAGCTTATCCTTTGTCAGCTCCCGACGTTGGTGGCATTTGGCTCAGAGCCGGACAAAGGTGCGTGATGAAGAAATGTCGGGCCAAGGACATTAAGATGTTGATAAGTCCTTGACCGGGAAGGACAACTTATGTCCGGACCTGACCTTCGGAAAGGTTAGGTTCCCAACACTGTTGGACACTAACCTTGCCAGGCCAATGGTGAGGGGCTTGGTTTGGCATACAAAATACGTCCAAGCCTTATTGGCATACTGGGGCACGCATAGATATTCCTTGAGGAACTTGGTGAAGGTGGCATCGGCGGATTTGAGGGTGGATCCTGGACCTAGCGCCTTGTTTATTTTGGATTTGAGGTTATTGGTGAAGGAGAGTTGGCTGGAGCATAGAGTACTTAATGATCATTAAGTATTCTATGACTGGAGAAGGAGAAACCGACATAGTTAAAATGCTGGACGATTTCAATCGAACTGTTGTCGATATGGAAGGAGGTAGGAGGCAGACAACATCTATGGAAAACCATGGCCTTCGTCTTGATGGTATTGGCTTGAAGGCCGTACTCGTGGCATAACCGTGGAGTGTCTTGATGACATTTTGCAATTCCGCGACTGAATCAGCCAAGAGAACCAGGTCGTCTGCATATTGAAGATATCATACCATAAAATGCTTGATGGTGGGGCCTTGCTGTGTGAAGGCGTGGGGCAGGTCGGATATATACAGATTCAATAGAATCGGCGATAGTGGATTCCCCTGCGGAAGGCCAATGGAAGTGAATGGGCAGGGGGATACGTCCTCACCAGAACGAATGGAGCATCTGAGTCCCGCATGGCTGTTGGCCATCAGAACACATATTGAACGCGTAACTCCCCACATAATTCATACCAAAGTTTTCGTGACAGTGTGCTTCAAATTTCCGATTCAATTTGTTGAGTTGGCGGTTAGTCTAAATGAACGGGTGCATTGTCTTATCGAAATTGTAATTACACTTACAGAAAGGAAGAATGGGCGATCACGCGAATTCCATATGTAGTTGTTTATGTGCAGTAGTCACTTAAAAAAAAAGAGAAAGTTCGAATGCCCGACTTTTCCAACTCTCATCAATGTCCTTTAGGGTTCAATGGCGATTCCTTAAATGCTAAGAGTTTTTCCGCCCAAACTGCCGGCCGAGGAACACTTCTGAAATCGGTTTTTGGTGGTGTGGGGTGTGTTGGACGCGTTGGCTCAACGTTCTGCATTCTTGACAAAGATTTCCTATTTACTATAACCATTCAAATAAAGAGATTAGTTTCAGAAATTTGGGAGAATAAAGACTTATCAACTCACCATTGTCTTCACTCGCTTCAATACTCTTTAGAGGTCATGTAAGCGTTTTTCTCACCAATTCTGATAGCTAATTGAAGTCAACAATTGTAAAGGTGTCACACTTTTTCCATTTTATGTGAGACAAGCACAAGCATGTTCATCATTTTAAACTTTAAAGAGATCCATGACATGAAATAGAACCACATTCAAAATTAAAAACAATGCTTAATATAAACATAATGGTAAGGCACACACAATCTTAAGAACTTCATCAATATCCTTTGCTCCTCGTTCAGATGATAGTGTATTGTTACATACATCGATATTGAAATGTGCCTTTCGCATTAGGACTAAGAAGTTCCATGAAAAAAATTGAAAGAGCTACTGGCAGGATAATATCTAGAATTATCCATTTGCTCCATTAAACTAGGGAAGGGTTTTGAGGAATTACGGCTCCCCTTGTTTGATGATTTCTCCCTGATGATTGCAACGCCAGTGTTTTGGAATCATTCACGAGCCATTTGTATCTACTCAATGCCCAGGAATAATAAAAGACAAAAGAAAAGGTAGTAAAGAATTAAGCCCTGCATTTTAATCCTTTAAGCTCGCCTGTGCAAAGATATGGCTGATTACGACTGTTTGCGCGTGATGGCATAATGAGCTTTATGCAATGAAAAAGCTTGTTTCAATTTTGATATCATGATCGTCCATCACCATTAGAGATCATAAATACAAAAACATTAGTTTACTCAATGATACACCCTGCACGTGGTAACTCTGAGACTCAGGTCTCTTCGACAACGTTGAGGGGTTTGGCATGGAGATCGTTCTCGACCTTCCTCACCCTATATCGAGTCTTTATCAATATATGTATTGACCATTTTAAACTAAATAATCCCGAATTTATCACTTATTTTGAACTGGATTCTTGCCACCTAAGAACATCTCGAAGGTTTTATTGACATTCCTACGCTACTTAAAAGGAAAACCTTGATGAGTAGAGCACATTTTAGACAACTATGAGGGGTCATGTTTAGCTCAAATGCCACTCTTAAGTGTGAATTGTACTCGATTGGGCTCGACAGAAACAATTATTCGCTGGCATATAGTTTGTGTTGGAGTTTTTTTGAAATGTTCTGAAATCACATCTATCGAACGGGGTCCAGTGTAAGTGTCACCATGCTAAATCTGTACCAGACGGCTGTTCAGACAAATCTTGAACATGCTCGGCCCATTTGGGCTGAAACTAATTCACTACATTTGCAAAAAGTCGAACAAGTCCTAAGATGTCTTATTAAGAACATTGAGAGAATGAGAGAGCTCTTGTTTTTGGGAGAGATAAGAGAAGTTGAGACTGTACAGTATTCAAAAAGGCTTAAACGGTATCTGATACTGTACGTTTTCAAAAGCATTCATGAGCTTCGTTCCAACCCAAGTTTTTGGGTCAATGTATCAACTGCAGAGGCTTAGAGCGGACAGTGGTTAAATTGCTCTTCAAAATTTTGACGGAAATACCCAAGCAGATCCTGGCATTTTCTAACTTGCAAATTCTAAGGAAAAACTTTGATTTTATTGCTTCATGGAATTCTAGCCCACTTAAAAAAGACTTGCATGCCTAAAAACAATATAAAACTAAAATTTTCCGAAAACAAAGTAATGGAAATTGGAAACGCACTCAGCAAGCACTTCGAAATTGTGGCTTAGATTAAATTCTCAAAGAATTGATACAAATTTTCAATATCAAAAATCGAAAAGATTATCTATCTTTTTCTTGCAAAATCTAAAGAATATCAAGGTGCTTTGTCATGTTATTTAAAGCAGACTAAAAGGTAATTATTGAAAATTTGTTTTATAACCATCAAAAATACACTTAGTAATACATTCGCTTGAATTCTGAAGACAATACATCCAAGACGCAATCTCATAGATTTGGACTTTTTTTGAAGATTTTGATGAAGTTGATTAAAAGCTGCTTCTGTGAGGTTTAATTGATTTTTGTGAGATTTGCAATGATTATTAAACTCTGTGGGCTTTCAATGAATAATTTATTCATTTTTTTAATTTTTTTATTTTGGGAGGGTTTTGAGTAAAGATATACACTATTTTGAGCTATTTTGCAAGAAAAAAAAATAATCTTTTGCTTTGGTAATATTCAAAATCAGTATCGTTTGTAGCAATTTAAGTTGAGAAATAAATGGTAATTTGGAGCTACAGACAATTAATATTTGACCATTAACTCTCATATAACAATGTAGCAGTTGAATAGATTGTATCATAATTTCGAAGCAAGTGCTAACTAAATTTTCATAAATTAGGTTTTTAAAAGAAAACAGAAAGCTTTTATATTGTTTTTAGGCATGAAAAAAAAATCGATAAAGCAATAAATTCAAAGATGTTTCTTATGATTTTCCGAGCAAAGAAAATGGCAAAATATATTTGGGTACTTCTCTGGATATTTGATAGGGATTTTTGACCACAGTGTGTGCGTTATGAGGGCGTTTTGAGAGCCCTCGTGAATCCAGGCAAGGTGAATTAAGTCAATCTCTCTTTTCTCTTCTAACGGATTTTTCGAGTCCGATTTTGGTGCTTTAGATCCATGATCATGAAAACATAGCAGTGCGTAAAAATCACAAGTCAACCCCCTCATTCATTCATTAGATGATTGCCAAGACTTGGTGCTTGGACTCGTTCAATGTAGATTTTCACCACTCAGGTAACCCGATGTTTCACATCCTACGTTGACTAGCCACCACCATTGTCCTTCCTGAGTGTCTGAGTCTAGTCTACCTGCAACAAACTCAACGATTCCCTTGTCGGATTGCAGTTTAGATCTTGTTTACCCAAAAGCTGCCATGCCACCTCAAAATGTGTTGCGATTCGCATCAGTAGCTCTTACTTACTCTCAATCCTATTTCGTTTACTAAACAGGATAGAGGGTTCACAAGCGGCAAAATCGATCTTTCTTTCGGCACAAATTAGCCAAACCTTCCTTCTACGACTTCAAAATATTTCGGTGCAACCGCGCATCCTCCAATCTCTCATTTTTTCAGTTTCCAAGGTTTCTTGATTCCTTGCTTTTCTGTCCCTTATTTCTCGTTTACTAGCTCCATCTTAGAATTGTATGTTTAGTTTGATGTGAGGTAGTTAATGTTAGAAATTGAGCTAGCTAGGAGGGCAAGTTGGTATGACAGAGAGAGTTGGAGAACTGTTGTTTTATTCGACAAACGCATGGTTTTTATAATTGACTAGAGTGATGACTAGATGCGAGTAAGAGCATAAAGTGCAAATCCCAACACTTCCCCTCATTTTATGATAGGGAATATCACAGTCAATAGCATGCAGAGGCACATGGCCCACCATCCAGGTTCCAGGGCTCTCATGGCCCACCATCCAGGCTCCAGGGCTCTCATGGCCCACCATCCAGGCTCCAGGGCTCTCATGGCCCACCATCCAGGCTCCAGGCTCTCATGGCCCACCATCCAGGCTCCAGGGCTCTCATGGCCCACCATCCAGGCTCCAGGGCTCTCATGGCCGCACCATCCGGGCTCCAGGGAAACACAGCCCCTCCATTCGGGTTCCAGGGGAAACACAGCCCCTGCATGAACCGGGCACAACAAGCTAACCACGAACCAGGCACACTAGCCCACCACGAACCGGGCCAAACAGGCCCACCACGAACCGCCGATCCCTTTCGGCACCCAAGTAACTCTCTTTTCCATGGGCATTGCTGCCCCACCCTCCTAGACACAACTCGCCAAACACTTTTCACAATTGCAGTGCTGGCGGTGCTGGGCCCATAACCTGTTAGAAATTGAGCTAGCTAGCTAGGAGGGCAAGTTGATGTGACAGAGAGAGTTGGTGAACTGTTGTTTTATTCGACAAACGTAAGTATAATTTCATTCATATTCATTTCCTTCGTTTAAAAATGTCAAGTTTAATGGAATTGATGGTGGAGTAAAAATTGAAAGTGTTGTTGAAAACATCAAATAACAAGAATGTTGGCATTCAAAAACATGCACCGATACGAACTTGGCATTCCTGAATGGGCGGACACAAACTTCTTTACTACATTCCAACGCGCCTTCAGGCATACATCCCTGCATTATGCGTCAGACCGGGAGGTAACATTAGGTAAAATCAGGTCGAGTTTGATTACACGTTTGAATCAATACTCGAAACATCTGTTTGATGAATAAATGTAGACAAGTAACCCTGAAAAGAATAACACAAATGTAATCAAAATAGGCTCCACTTGTACCTATAATCTTTCACCATCATCATTATAAACAATTTACAAAACTATATACAGTCACCCTTCAGTATCGCCGTTTCCGGCTCATGTGCATTGAACTTAGAAACCTTTGACTTGCCTTCAGGATTACCAAAGTGAACTTCAAACATGGCCCAATTCATCTCTGAAAAAGGCGATGAAACTAGTATCATCCCATTCACTCAACAACACGCACACAAAAATATTTCGGAGAAAAAATGAGTTTCTTACTCCATCCTAGAATTAGAAACTAAGTCTTGGCATTTGTTATGACAAATGTTGTAGGCGCATACTTTGGCATCCCTGTGAACACAGCCGGAAGCAGGGTTGCGTTATCAGAGATTGTCAACCTTCCGGCCCGACTAATTTGTCATGTTAAAGGCCTTAAAGATTATAGATTTTTTAAAAAAATGCACACAATTCATTTTCTTGCTACGTTTTACAACAATGAAGTAAATACATAACACAGGAAAAGCCGCCTTGGGGGTGAACTGAAGAACCACAGTACAATGGAAACGACGTTTTGGGACCAAAAATCTCATGCACGTACTCTTTTATTATAGTGGCTCTAGGCTAGACAATGTTTCGACTTGATCTTAGCAGGGAAGAATCCTTCCGTAGTCAATAATCCCTTTATCTTCGAGACTTCAGCTGTCTGGATCAATCAGACCAGGGTACTGCTTAAACAACAGGCTCACCCAGTAGTTGAGAAGTGGACTGATTTGACCAATGTAGAGGTTAAAGTAGTATCTCCTCTTGAAATAGAAAAGGAAAAGACAGTTGTAGAGAAAACAGCCTGTCCTGTTTACCTGAGTCAGCATTGTCCTGAAGAAGGAAAAGGCTGTCAGTTTGACCACCCTAAATGGTGTCAAAAGCTCCTAAAGTTGGCCTTGAAGAACATAGAGCTGACCCTATTCCGAAACCTAATCCCGCCCCACTCCCCTACCTTAACCTATTTAGCTTCTTCCCTCCATCTTCTCGTACTTTCCACTCTCTCTCCCACTTCCCTCCCCTTCCTTTAAATATTCACATAGGTTAAGATCTTAGAAGAATTAACCATTGAGAGAGATTCATCGCTACAGAAACCTGGCTTCGACCAGGGATCTTAGATGAAGAGCAAACCATAGTTGGTTTTGTTGTTACAAATGGTCTGCAAATTAATCATGCACAAATGTCGAATGGAGAAGTAGAGGTCTTAGTTTGTCATATCCAAGGGCTTGATCTGTCCATTGTAACTATGTTTAGGCCCCCTTCTTGTTCAGTATGCTCTTTTATGTCCGCTCTCCAATTCACTGGAAATGAGTTGTATCAGGCAGTTTGCTCGAAGGTTTTCTTTGTAGGGGACTTTAATTTTCCAGCTAGCGTTGTAGAGTGGGAGGCTAGTCCCAATGGGTATATTCCCATTTCGAAATCGACATCTCCATCGTTCGAAAAGTTGGAGGAATTCGCGATCTTGAGCAATTTTTCTCAGCATGTAGGTGTAGCCACTAGAGAGAATAGCGTTCTCGACTTGGTCTTTTCCAATGACCCTGATCTGATCCAATATGTCCATGTGACACCTAGTAATCTGTCAGATCATCATGTTCTTGAGAAAGGGTCGACCATAACTAATAAGCCGGCGTGCTCTAGAGTAAGCCGTGCCAAAAAGGTCAATCTGGCTAAGTTCAAGTTTAAAGATGATCATTGGCCGTTGATTATAGAAATATTTGAAGAACTGGATCTGGTTTCAATTCTGAAACAGGAATCGTTCATAGCTGCAGCCATTGATAAATTAGTTCCAATTTTTGAGGAAGTTTGCTCCAGTCTGGCAATCTCTGAATTTGAGCACTTAGATGATCTTGTAGTCACAGATCAAGATGCTTTAGCGGCCATCAGGGACTTGAGGCGTTCGAGCTCTCCTGATCCTGATGGTGTGACATCTCAGTTTCTGATGAGATGCTCACTGGTTCTTGCTCCTGTTTTCTCGTACTTGATGCGTTGCATCTTGGATCAGGGTATATTTCCATCTTCACTGAAATTAGCTCACGTTGTTCCAATCTTTAAAGGGGGAGACAAGTCGCTCCCCAATAACTATAGGCCAATTTCTCTCATTTCGAATATTGCGAACGTGTTTCAGAAGATCATGAAGTTCAAACTTGCTGAATTTCTTGATCTCCATGAAGTCCTTCCTCCTGGTCACCATAGGTTCCGAACACATTTTAGCACAGTTACCCAACTGATTGAACATATAGAACAAGTTATTGAGGGACTAGAGAGCCATGAATCAGTTGATGTAGTTTATCTCGACTTTGCCAAGGCCTTTGACAAGGTAGATAATGGTCTTTTAGTCAACAGTCTCCATGAGATTGGGATCCAAGGCAAGGGTCTCAATTGGTTAAGAAGTTTCATTTGTGGTAGAAAGCAATTGGTTAAGGCTGAGGGATCTCTTAGTGACACACATGATGTCAAGTCAGGTGTTTCTTAGGACCCCTCCTTTTTATAATATTCGTTGCACCGCTTCAAAAGCTTAGTATAAGGGCGGTTACTTGCAACGTCAGACAGCCGAAACAAAACAGGAACAGGTACGCTAGATTACTAAGTGAACTACTACTGCCTTACCTGGAAAGCGATTTCTTTTCCGGACATTATGTGACCCGGGTCACGAATTATTCATAAGAAATTAATAGAATTAGCCAAAAGCAACGCAAACTCATTATAATTCAACAAAAAGGAATCGGCTCAATCGGCCCTTATTTGGTAAAGGCTGAGTGACAAAGCGCCCTCTGAAGTGCAGAACGTAAAACATATTTCGTGCTGCGTAAGGGACTATTACTGCCAGTCTCTTTTCTTATGCTGACGATGAAAAGTTAGTTTCTGGTTGGAATGGCCAAGATTGCACTAGCCTTGCAAAGGACCTTGACCAAATCTACTCTTGGGTTACTGTGAGTAATATGGCCCTCAACGGTATAAAATTCCGGTTAATGATCTTCGGGTCAACTCCTTTGCCACTCCACTCGTAGATAATGGAGGTAAATATATTGAGTAGGTCTCGTCTATGAAAGATCAAGGTGCAGTCCTCCAAAATAATGGAAAGTTCGATGAGCATATCCAGTTGAAGGTGAGTAAAGCCTTTCAAACATGTGGTTCGTTATATCACACGTTTAAGTCCACAGATAGTATCACGATGCTAACTCTGTACAAGTCGATTGTCCAGGCGCATCTCGAATATGCCTCGCCCACCTGGGCTTCAATTAGTTCAGTAGGTTTGCCAAAGGTTGAAAAAGTCCAAAAGTCCACATCTCTTCTTTCCAGGGCTCCTTCATTGTTTAATTTGCTTCCCTCTAATATTCGTAGGGAATACGTAGGCCTTGTCGATCCGGTTGCATCTTTCTTGTCAGTCTTGGACAAACTTTTAGATAGCATGCCAGATCAACCCTACATTCAAGGACTAGCTCAGTCTAGCAACTCAAACTCGTTGGTAGACCAAGCATTGTTTATAAAAATTGAAAGGTAATAAATAGACGAATTATAACCTTTTACTTTAATAGTAATGGGGATTACATTCCCTGTAGCGGATAGAAAAGCCCGTGAAAAACCAAACCCAAAAAAATTATTACAATTCTTGTAGCATATTTTAGGTTTTTCTCAGTCAATAGCACCTGTGTCCTGAACGAGTTCTTTTGAGAACAAGCATGAAAAAAATTATTTGTTCCCCTCAGTAAACTTGTGCAACATCAACCTTATTTTGAAGCCATTTCTTACTCATTCAGATAAAACTACTATTTTATACACCAATTATTTCGACAAAGCTGTGGCATGTAGAGCTCTAAAGTTTTTTTCGACACAAATCGATGTCTCTCTAGCGGGGGTGTCCGACAACAGGACTCGGCGATGAGATCCTTCGGTAGTGGCGTCATCTATCAATATCTTAAGTAAGCATAACAAGAAGCTCAGAAAACAGTTTGGATACCAGAGCCGAATGTGAAGGTCTCACCCGTGGGTGTTGCTTCCGCACGATGTGCTTTCAAGGCCAGTCTCATTCTTCTGTTGTCGGGTGCCCTTGACTGTAAATACATGTTCTGTGCTTGGCTTCAGAGGAAAAACTGCCAAACAAAATGACATCTCTAACAAGTAGCAATTTCAATTCTATATTACAATTCGAATGGATACGTACATATCTAAACTACATATAAAGAACGACGGAATTCGGGGAAATTTCAAGGACAGTATCAAAAGTTAGGTTTCTCCTTCAGGCTTCGTTTTTTGGTGACAGGGAAAAAACTGCGGCTCTGAGGATCATGATTTCGTTTTCGAACGATTTTGGGAAACATATCGGGGTTGCTCTTGACCTCAATCATATCCAATGGAAGGTTTCCAAGCTGTTGGACCAAAGTTGTCTTAGCCTCATTACTAATTTGTGTGGAGCTCATAAATTTGGCGATCATCTCAAATTTCTTCACATAAGGTTCAAATTCTGGTGGAGGATTGGGCGGAGGATTGGGCGGAGGGTTGGGCACAGGGTTGGGCATCAGTTTTGGCACATGGCATTGCTGAAATTGGAAATTTGTATGAAAATTGCAAGTTTGGCGTTAACAAAGGATGGACAATCTGTCAGACAAAGAAAGGTCTTAAGAGTGGGAATAGTTCGAGACCTCTGAGCCCACTTTTTTGTACAAAGGAGTAAATTCTCCGATCCTGCTCCTCATAACATTTAAAACCGAAATCCTTTTGTTAGATATTAGATTGATTTCGTGTCTATGAATAAGGCCGACTTCTAACGGATTATATGATCCTGGATTTGTTGGCTTTTTCAATCTGTTGAAGCTAAGCCTTTCATCTTTAAACACCCTAAATAAACAGATTACAAATTTAAAAAAGTCCTCTCGCCATAGTATTGGTGCAAATATCTTAGTTGGATATGAGGACTCGCAGTACCTTAGGATCATCTTGAGAGAGGGCATCAAGAGCCCCATGAGCATCCGCTGTTGTGGGCTGGCAAACATAAGAGTAGGTGTTATCGTCTAATTGTCGTGTTGACCAGTGGATGAAATCCATGTGTTTTCGGATATGGCCAAGATATGCGAATGTTTGCACATATTGCTGAAAAGGAAATCAAAGTTATTTCAGCGCCAGATTGGTAATACAATGAATGTTTCTTTGAACTTAATCTTTGTTAGCAATGCTTTAATCAACTTAGGTTAAGGGAGATTAGGAATTTTAAAGGGGAGATGGTTGTAACACAGTTGGTCAACGCGTAACCGAGTTAAGCTCTGGTTCATGGATTCGATCCCAGGTCAACCCTCCCTCCCTTTCTAATGGATCATCGCCTTGAACCCAGAATGGGACAAGACATAATTCATGCTAACAAGAATATTGTAACAACGGATCCAATGACACATTCTCCCAATAAAGATTTTTTTGATTGGTTAATCAGCAAATTTAAACATAAGCCGAGAATAACAAGGCTAGCTTGAACTTTTAGAGGTGCATATGACCTTTGGAATCTTCAAAGTGAAGCATGCAATCATTTCCAATGACGGTGCTCCTAATCGACTAGAAATCAATTGATTAAAAAAGCACGATAGATTTATATTTTCATTTCTCATTGAAAAAAAAGAGTCGCAATAAAGACTGGACTTACCAGTAAGCATACTTTTTGCATTCGCAAGTGAATATGTGAGCACATAATGCCTTCCCAGGGCATTTATCACATCGCACCAGACACCGGGCAGAGTTGCAAGGGTATCGATTTTTCTCCAAGACGTATGTCTTTTATTTCTCCTCCATCTAGTCTCTTAGCCACCTTGAACGATTGCTCTGACTTCTCCACCACATAATCATTCAATGGCTCTGAATGACAGTTATTGTAGTCTGACTCTTCGAGTTTCCAATGCCTCGAATATTGTCCTTCACCAACAAGTGCTTGCGTTCAAAAAACCTTGCAATTTCTTGGAGCCCGAAAAAAAATCTGGTAATGGAAAAGTGTGGCTTCAGAATGGTCTTAATTTCCCTAAAACAAAGAGAATCAATGTTTAAACGAAATGTGCTTCAAGAGGTGAGATGTAGATAGTGCTTTCTGGGTCGGATTGCCATGCGGAAACGTCTGAACAATGGACAATGAGCAAAGGCCAACCAAACTGGTTTAAATGTTGATAAATAATTGAATTAATCAGGCGGCAAATATTTTGCATATTCCGATTTACAAGAACCCCACTTTAGAGGGTCCTATTCCCTGACATTCTTTTTCACTTTCAAATTAAATTTCAACTTGATCATACCTATTTTTTATGAATGCTTGTCAAATCCAAAAAAAAATCTTGCTTCTTTGTAAGGAGTCTCAACTTTTTGATATCTTGTAACATCTCAGGCGTCTTGATGTTCTTCGTCAAGCTTTTTTTGAGATGCCAGTGGCACACGTTCCAAACGACGTGTGGATTGACTACTTCCCGCCACGAATTGACAAATACATGGCTGGTATCGCTCAGCAAGGTTTTAACTGATGCACAAGGTTCAGGGGCAATGTCATTTAAGACGCGCAAAGCCACGAAAACACTGCCTGATTTTCCGTCTCGACGAGGCACTGGTATACTGGAGTTCCGTCTCCGCGGTCATCTCAGAAATGGAATATACACCAAAATTAAGCCGTTGAAAGTATTACAACACCGCTATTCAGATTGAAGTTAGAGCGATCACTGAACCAACGCCTTTCATTGGAACGATATCTTAACACAGTTTGCGTTCATTATAACTTTGTTCATTAAACCAATCAGTTGCCATCCGACAACCAATGAGCCTCAGCACGGACTTCTAGAGATGTGGACTGCGAATAGAACATTGAAGGAACCCGTAAGAGAAGCAAATACTTTATGGTTTTGATTAGCCTGGATATTTTGGATTTTGGAGGGCTCAAAATTGTTAACCTTGCAATTGACTCTAAAACCTGGTTGAGGAAAAAGCTCATGGATACTTTTGAGGATTTATTGTAAAAGATACCTTTTGCACCTCCTTTAAATACTGTATTGTCCCAATCTTCTAGGTTTGTTGCAATAAGGTAGTTGTTGTCTAATCCTCACATTATTTCTGCTTGTCTTTCTGGCAAAAGTTCAAGTTTTTTCCTAAAACTGCAACTAGAATCTCAAAACTTTACACACAAAAGAGCAAATATAGAAATATTTACATTGTAGCCTTCACACTGACAAGACAGCTGAAATAAAGCAGCCAGAGGAACCCAATTTGATCAAGAAACCTGCATGATTTGGGGTATTAATTTGGGGGTCCAAGTTAGGAGACAGCTTCCAGGGCTTTTAACTTTGAAGATCTTTAAACAATGCTCTATTTATCTCCTTTACTTTTATTCCAAATAAGCTCTTCATGCGGCCACAAGATATTGTTAAATATTTGAATTTGGGCAAAAGTTCTTCTACAGTCATGACAATGAAATTTGATGGATAGGTCCACCAATGTGCGCGAAATATGATCTTGGGTGGGCAATAGAGTGGTCCCCAGGGTCGACGGAGTGGCCTTGGCGACTGGAAGAAGGGTCTGGGGGGTCAACGGAGTGGTCTCGGAGGTACACAGAGTGGTCAGAGTGGTCTCAGGGACCGATGGAGTGGTCTCGGAGGTCGACATAGTGGTCTCAGGGACCGATGGAATTGTCTCGGGGGTCGACAGAATGGTGGATTTTGAATGAGATGAGCTTTGGAATGACATCGTGGGGAAGCAGCACCAAAGGACAGGAGTGACGCGTACGGCTCCTTCAGAACTCGAGCCATTATTTGAGCTCCTTGTTATAGCTTACTTAAGATATTAATAGATGGCGCCATTACCGAAACATATAATCGCAGAGTCCTGTTGTCGGACACCACCGCTAGAGGAACATCGATTTGTGTCGAAAAAAACTTTAGACATTTAGAGCTCGCACTATCATTCACTTGAGGTAACTCAAGTGGCAAATAAACTTTTTCAAATACTTATGCATGTCAAACACTTCGTCTTAGATTGCTAAAGCCACTTGTTCTTGAAGTAGCTATGCTTTTTTTTCCATATTCACAAAAGGTATTAAAAATGTGTTTCAAAATAAAGATCTGAAGCCAAGGGCAGAAATGGAAAAAGAAATTTTCGTAATTTCCTCAAACAATTTGACTTCTTTGGAACTCATTCCCAAGCATTGGTTAAAAAGAAAATCGGTAAAAATAAAGGAGGAATCTATGAAAAATGAAGTTAACGGGAAAAGCTGCCACGCCAAGTTGGAGACGGCATTGGCGTTAAGTATCTGCCATTTTGCTCAAAAATGGCATCACCTGGGTCATGCCTTCAGAGTGTTCAAGGTAAAAACCGCCAAAATTTGAGGGAACGAGCAAGATATGGAATTATTGACCTAGGTACGGACAAGGAATTTCCTCAGGGTTCAACCATTAGCGGTAAGGCCAAACGTAAAAATGTTAGTTATGAGTAATTCTTGCCATCAATCGTGATGCCATTTTCTATCATTCTCAATTTGAACATGATTCACATGAAGTTCAAAGGAAGATGACGTCATCGTCAAATTTTGGAAAGTTACTTGCTCTTTTGAGGCTTCAATTTTTTTTTGTTCAGAGATTAAATTGGGATAAACGTTATTCTCCACCGATTAGTTGGCGATGCTCATTTTTAAATTTGTGGAAAAATGTTAAAAGGTTTAGATAGAGACTTTAAGGGTTATTAATATCGTGTTAAGTTAGGTTGGGTTAGGTTAGGTAAGGTTAGATTAGGTTTGATTAGGTCAAGTTAAGATTTAAAAAAGTAGCACCGCCAACTAATCGGTGGAGAATAACGTTTACCTTAAATCGGAGTTCCAAATCATATTTCCATAAAAAAATGGTCAATTTAGGATTGTATTTTGATAAACTGTCACAGCATTACTTATTAACATGCCTAAAAATAACTTTTTAGCTGAAAAAGCTATTTCTGAACCTATTTTTTCTCCTCTAGAACTTCCTATTTTTACAAAAGCAATTTCGAAACCTCACTTTTTTTTGCACAGTATTGAGCTTTGCATCTTGGGGTTTTGGTACCTCTACTGTTTTGAAAAATAAACCAGTGACCTCCCCAAATTTGTGCTGATATTATCATTCAGCTGCTACTTACAGAATCAATTTGATGCAATTCATTTAAACAAAGATTTTTTGTTTTTTAATAAAAAAGCCAGAATTTGAAGTAGATGTGGAAGAAGGTAAAAGGCCAAAAAACAATGGGGCTTAACGGCTTCACAGCTAAAAGCGAATCACTTGTAATAGGATATGACTTATTCAATTTTGAACCCTTCCAGCTAAATTCGACAACTTTTTCAATTGGACCATGTCCTATCGATTGGACTCGGACATTCTTCAACCGTATGGAACATTCAAGGAAATCCGCCCTCTCCCTCAAAAAGCTGCTCTCGATTCTTATATTGCCCAATTTGGACGTGATCACACATTTTTTGCGAAAAACAAGACAAAACTGGCGGCTTGGTTTGTCTCCAATTGTAACACAGCTGTCAACCGTGAAGGATACGTGGAAGAGCTGAAAAAGTACATATCTGTGGACATTTATGGTCGATGTGGACATCTTAAATGCCAACAAAAGCAGCCTGACAATTGCCTCAATATCGTTGACAACGATTACAAGTTCTATCTAGCTTTCGAGAACTCGCTAAGTTTGGATTATGTCACCGAAAAGATGTTCAAAGTGATGGATAAGAACGTCATTCCCGTGACTCTGGCTAGTAACCAACGTTTGCCTTTGCCCAAGCATTCAATTATTGATGCCACCAAATTCAGCCCCCAAGATTTGGCGTCCTATCTGAAGGAGATTGATGCCAACGATGCGCTTTACGCAGAATATCATTGGTGGAAGAGCTTCTATCGAATCGAAAAGGGCAATAAAGTGAACAACTTTTGCCAACTCTGCCAGAAACTCAATGATCCCAGGGATCCACCCAAAACATATCAAAGTATGCAAAAGTGGTGGGTGAATGACGCCAATTGTTCCAAATGGTCTCAGAATCGAATCATCAAGGCATCGCCGTGGCCCATGTAATGACCTAGATGTAACTTGGCTTGGGCCTTGATTCTTATTATGTATTATTTCTTAAACTTGTTCTTTCTTTCTTGTAGGAGTAACGGTTGACAGACGAGGAGGCCATGGGCTAAAGATTCTTCAACAGATCCTTTGGTTGCCAAACACAATTACCTAATTATTGAATGCATTGTTAGTTATTTGCGCCGTTTGTATGAACACATCTGGAAAATAGACGTCCAAGCAATTGTTGACAGACACTCAGGAGGAGACTGAATATGACGGATTTCAAAGAGGCCCATGGTTAATTTGGGATCCTATGACATTTGAAATCAATTTTGATGATAAAGTTAAGGTCATCTGATGATCGTGCTCTTGCACTAGTGAACTCAAAAAGAAACTAGAAATCAAGATGGCGGCAACATTCGAGGAAAAGGTCATCGTTAGGTTTTTTCAAAATGCAAATGATCCAGATACATTCTGACTGGGCAGAAAAACCGATCACTGTTGTGGCCCTTTGTGGCTGTTTTCGACGGTTTTCCGATGGAAGCGCTGAGAAATTTGGACATGAACCAGGTGAAAACTTATCATGAGTAGTGATGGTTTTCGAACCGGAAAATAATTATGGTTCTACATGAAGCAAAAATACGGAACTGGAAAGAAAAAATGTAGCATCTGGTGGATAAGAATTAACAAGCTATTTTCATTCATTTAATGCGGCAAACTACCCAATGTGATTTGGAATTTCCAGATTTTTCATCACCTTTCGTTCTGATGGAGGAAAGCCATGTTTTGGGGGCATAGTAAAAGATATCGAATGAATACTTACTGCTCATTTCTAGTCATCCATCATCATTTACATTCACTGGTTACTTGTGCTCCCACCATTTCACTCGCCATAGTTCAGATCTCCCTGCATACATATACCTCCACAAACAAGCAATAAACATCTAATCAACAGCAACTATGCGGTAATTGTACGCTTACCAATGAGAATAATTAAAGCCGTTTTCTTAATGGACTTTAAGATTTCAATAATTTTATTTGAATACCAATTGGCAAGAACACATTGGCAGATTTTGGCAAGGTCGTAAGTAGATGGTTTTAGCCCAAATCTCCAGAAACTTATGCCGGACATGTTTTAGATGTCAGTGGATGTCAGATGTCTTGCCATTTTGGATGGCGCAATCCAAAGATGGCGCAAAAGTACTTGGACGATTCCAAGCCCTCAAGGAAGAGGGTAGCTCATTTCATAATTGTGGAGATTTCAGGTCATAAAGGTAAATATTTTTAGATAATATTCACTTATTTGCACTGATTGAAATTTTTCATTTTCAGCAATTGTACCTAGAATTGGGATGAACCAGAAGTCCTCAGAGACCTTGCTTTCAATATCAAATGAATGTCAGTGTCCACCTAAACTCTCTCGTCCTATGCAAGATGAAATGTGTGCTTCACTACCAACTGTTCTATCGTCAAATACTCTACCACCAAATGCTCTACCGCCAATTGCTTCCCAACCAACTGCTCCACAACCAAATGCTCCACCACCAAATGTTCAGTTTGGGTCTCAGTTGCGGTCTCACATTGGGTTATCCTTTATTCCTGGTCAAATTTCTGGGGCAAAGGTCAATGTTCAAATGTACGTTGATTGTCAAACCTAGACTCTAGTCAAACCCATCTGTTGCATCTTCACGACGTCATTCCACTACATAAAGCTGGGGATTGCCAAGACATGTCAAACTACAGACCGATTTGTATTCTTTCAACGATCTCTAAAATTCTGGAGAAAGTGGTGTACCAGCAGATTTTCACGCCTTTTAACAAAGTTCACATGACCACAAACCAATTTGGCTTCCGACCCAATCACTCAACCTTGCTTGCCTTACACCATTTTTTGAGACTAATCTTTGAAAACAGCAATAGCTTTAAGTTTTCTTTGGCGATTTTCATTGATCTGAAGAAAGCGTTTGACACTGTAGACCACGAAATTTTACTTGCAAAAATAGAGCACTATGGGTTCAGCCACGATATTTTGTCTTGGTTACGAAATTACTTGACGGGGCAGAAACAGTGTGTCGAAGTGGACGGTCATGTTTCTGGGTTTGTTCCACTCACCAATGGCGTTCCTCAGGGAAGTATACTAGGCCCACTGTTATTTCTCATCCATATTAACGATCTTCCTGTGGCCACATTGTTTAAAACAACTATGTTTGCCAACGATACAACCCGTCAATACTTCGGTAACGACCTTAAGGAGATGGGGGTGAAGTGTAATCATTGGTTTGGTAACTTGGCGAAATGGTTTGAATGTAATGGACTGGAATTGAATCTGAAAAAGACAAAGCTGATGTTGCTAAACACTTCCAGAAGAGGTGTCAATCACGATTTTGAGCTTTGGCATAACGGTCATATAGTCAAGCAGATCGGGACTGGGCGCAAAGAAGAGTTTATAAAATTTCTTGGGGTCGTTATTGATGTTAAGATATCCTGGAAGGGTCATGTTTTAGAATTATCTAAAGGAGTAAGGCAGACCTTGTTCACCTTATTCTTGTCGAAAAACGCTTTAACAAGCTGTTTTTCGCTAAATAACTCATTGCTGATCTACTCAAACACCATAAATGCATCACCGACCCTTCTAAGAGACTTCTATTCGGACATTTAGGCAAGCTCTGGTACCAGCAAACAAACGTGCCTGCCAAAGTCAGTGATGCAAAATTGGCGTATCAAACTAGTTTTAACGCAGCTGACCTTCCCTCAAATAGCAATGTGAAAAAAGGGTCAGCTTCACAAAAACGTGTTTGAAGCCCCAAACTTGCTTCACTGACTATGGTAGCAGCAAACAAACGAACCTGCCAAAGCTTGCCTAAACCATGGAGTACTCCATGCCTAAACGTCCCCATTGGCGTGCGCAATCCACCATGTTTACTTTTTCCCATGCGCAATTAACAAAGGAACACGTCATCCAAAAGGCTTGGATTTGGATTGTCTGTGTATCCAGAAGTGTTTTGATAAGGGGCGTTACTAGAGGGCAAGTCAGAGAAGCGACATTCAAGAGATTTCGAGATTTTTTCGCCTGCCTCGCGGCTGCCTGGTATGTGCGATGGGGATCGGCTTTGAACACATTTAGTTACGTGATTCTCAAAATCAAGTTCCGAATTCAGGGAGCCAGTGAGTTGATGGCTCGTTTGTCTCCTTTGGTTGAAACTGCGTAACTCAAGCAAAGCCGATCAGCCCAACACCCTGCTGACCGACTACCAACATGTGTTCAAAGCAAGGTCTCAAGTGGCTTGGTTGGAGTGACTTTTCTCTGACAAGACCTATTTGGAACCTGCCATTGCGACGAAAGTATACATGCAAGTAGTTTCTGTACCAGACAGATAAATTCAACTCTGCAATGTTAAGTCGAGAATTGGATGTGCTGCGTCAAAAAGGAAGAATCGAGGCGGCAAGCCAATGCCAACCCACCCGTTACTCCGACTAGTGTTCAGTTATCACAGATCATATGATGACTAGATCTCGCATTGGCTCGACCTCAGTGCAGAAGACAATGAATTTTGGTACAGTCAATGGTAACCAAATGACAATATACAGAGATTCTGCGTCAGCTGACATCAAGTGATGACGTTTGTGTTGCCCTACTGGATATTTATTAATGTCTTGCTGTAGCTTGAGGGATAACTAGATCTTGACACCAGATTTTGGACAGCACCTAAAATTAACAATATCCAATAAAATCCATTATGCTTTTAAACTGACCTAACATAAACTTTCCGTGCCACGGACCTGGGGGTGCCTAGGCAGCGGCGCTAGCCAGCGGCAGCTCGGTTGTAAGAGCCTGGGGAGCCTAAGCAACAGCGCAAGCTTGTGGCTGCTTGGTTGTAAGGGCCTGGGGGTGGTCAGGCATCGGTCATGAAGCAACACGCAATTGGCAAGCGGCAACACTGGCGTCATTTCTAAATATCAGGTGAAGCAGAATCTCTGTTTGTTGTCATTCGGTTACCATTAAGGACTATAGGATTTTGGTCAGAAGATCTGTACGATCTGTACACGTTTAAAAGAGAAGGGTGACTGCTACTAATGGGACCAAACAAATAATCACGCGAGGTTGCGACCAGGGCTACCAATTTACATTTTCAGTCCCATATTGCACCACTAGTGGAATATCTGCAACCTGTTAATTAGTCTCAAAAAGTAACCCCGATTTTTCTTCGCTCAAGCTAGGGTCGCCTTTTTTCTCAAAACTAACATTTTATGTTGCATTGGAATTGCCTGGTGCTTCGACTGTCCCAGCTTTATAGCAACTCTGATTTTCAAAATTTATTTGATCCCATTCACTAGAGATTGCAATCATCAGTAGTAACGACCTACAATTGCCAGGTCTTCAACGAAGGCAGTCAGTGACACACTCACTCAGAATCCGGCCACGCTGGCCGATCAAAAAGCATGAGGCACTAGACACCAAAATGTATTTACCAACTGATGAAGGCAAGTGATCGCATTTTCCCCGCGCTATGCGAGGCCATAGATTTCTAGACACTGGATGTCGGACGACCGACCACTCGGCTGGTAAAACAGTACAATGGATGGTCTCCTGGGAATTGATTACAAACCGGTTTATTGTACTGTTTAGCCAACCGAGTGGTTGGTCGTCCGATATCCAGCGTCTAGAAATATATGGCGAGGCCTAGACATTATATGGTCTGTGGTGGTTATCTTGTCTGACTATCTCACTGCTCTCACTCTCTTCGCTCAATACGGACTTCTAGAGATGTGGACTGTGAACGGAAGCAAAAAAATTGTATCTCCTAAACCGTACATGTTATTTCAAATAAGCACTTAATACGACCACAAGATCTTGTAGTAAAGATGAACTGGGCCAAATTTGAGCCCAACCTTATGCTTAGGGAACTCAGAAGACATGGTCAAAGTTATGTTGTAAACCCTACATAAAATTCGAATTTTTGGCCTGCTCTTGGTCTGCTACATGAGCTTTTGACAACAAAAATTTGAAACAATTCACTTTACTAATAAATGATATGAAAACGACCTACCTTAAATTGAAATGATCTATGTTTCTTATTTTTTTACTTTGATTTGAAAAGCGGCTCAGGGTGGCTATGACCAAGAGCAGGCCAATGGGCTCTCGAGATTAAAGCACAAAAAGAACAAGGATGCCCTTTTGTAATTTTCGAACTTGCAGTGGATGGCTTGCTTCATAGATTGCCTTTCTTATTTGTGTTCTTGGACGCTACTCCCGGATAGCCAGCTCTCCTGCACCAAAACATTTAGAACCTTTTCAAGTTTTTCAAGCTGTCTAAGATGATGGGGTGGTCTTTCAGCCAACAAAATCCTTATTGGATGTGGCAGAGTTGATTGCTCTTGGGCATAAAGTCTTGGGTAGACAAGTGTTAGCCACTGAGTACAAGTGGGTGCAGTGAGGGATTGTCAATATGATTTCAATTGCTTTAAAATACTTTTTGACCACCATTTGATTGGTTAAAACACAAATAAAATTGAGGTTTTTTTGCGGACTTCCTTACCGCTACCGGGATTGGAATCCCAGCAGTTCAAGACGAGAAGATTATTCATTTTACTTGACTTTTATTTATATATATTATTAGATCAATCAACGAATTGGAGTTGGCTGATCTGGCTGATCTGGTTGATCCGGAATTTTAGTCAAAAACTTGTCCAAGTCTGACTTAAATTCTGCTACTGGATCAATGTCTACATAAGCCCTACGAATATTTGAGGGCAGCAAATTGAACAATGGAGCCCGATAAAGAAGAGAGGTAGACTTCATTGTTTTAACTAGCCTGGATTCTCGAGGGCTTGAAGGTGCTCTCAAAACGCACGTTAAGCCTCTGCGGTCACTACAATTGACCCTAAANTCAAAACGCACGTTAAGCCTCTGCGGTCACTACAATTGACCCTAAATCTTGGGTTGGTACAAAGCTCATGAATGCTTTTGAAAACGTACAATATCAGATACCTTTCGCACCTTCTCTGAACACTCTACAATCCCAACCGTTCTAACCTCTCTCCAATACGAGAGCTCTCTCATATCTTCAATGTTCCTAATAAAACATCTTTGGACCTGCTCGAGCTTTGGCAAACCTGCTGAACTATTTGGAGCCCAAATGGGAGAGGCATATTCAAGATGCGGCTGAACAATCGACATGTACAGAGTTAGTATCGTGATACTATCTCTGGACTTAAATGTGCGATGTGCGATATATCCAACTACATGTTTGAAAAGCCTTACGAACTTTCAACTGTATATGTATGTATGTATGTATGTATGTATTGGGCTCAGTTATAGTTTGTAAATTACAAGAGAGTGGAGGTTAATATATATATGGATGAGAAAAGTGAGACCCAATAAAGCCCTTAAGCCATAGGGCTTGTTTTCGAACTTTCCATTATCTTGGAGGATTACACCTAAATCCTTCATGGATGAGACCTGCTCAATGTCCTTACCTTCATCATCTAATAGTGGAGTGTCTAATGGCGTAGAATTCAATTGAGACATCTTTTGTCATTTTGAATATAGTGTTTGTCTGATTTGGTATAAATCATATTGAAAACTTGGTTTGTTGAAGAAGAAACACTGCTTCTTGAGGTTTCTTTGGGTTCATTGTTTCACCATTGTATTACCTGTGTCGCTAGCATCAAGGTAAGGCATCTTGCCTTTCTGAATGACCACCCCAACATCTTGAAGAGCTTGAAAAACTTGTCTAAGAAGTTCTAAATGTTTTGGTCAAAAATACAAAATTCTAAAAACAAAGAAATCAGCCTCAAAACGGCCTTTTTCTTCCCAAATTAGTTTTTATGCATGTTAATGAGTGAAAGTTAGACAGTTTATAAAAATACCTACCTACATGAACCATTCCTTTTGTAAAGAACACCCTCTGTGTGTTCCTTGAATTTTATCTGGTCGTCTATACGCGTCTATCAAAGTTCCAACACCAATGACGTTACCTTTTGACGGTTTCTACTTAAAGCAAGGACATACTTATAAGCAAGGACAGAATTAATAATCATCATAAAATAAACATACCGACAGATCCAGAGCTACAATCAAGTCAAGAGTTAAAATGGCCCCTCTCCAATCTCCATTCACAATCCAACTGGCTACACATAACTCCAAGCTCTTTGCTCAGGAGTGTACCAATGGGTAGCTAAAACAGATCGCATAAATCGGCAATTATCTGCCTTTACACCGACCTCTTTAGTTGGATTCTCAGAGTCAATTGTCAAGGATCCAGCTACATATTATGAATTCCTTCCAAGTTCTTCCTTCCTGTCCGTGCTGCCTTGAACCATGACGAGTTGCGAAATTGGTCGAAGGTATTCCCCCTATGTAGTCTTGAGGCGCACTCGTCGAACCCTTTGATCTGGACTTGGAAACACCTCAAGGACTCGCGCTAATGGCCATCGGTACCGGGATACGTTTTCTTGCACCACCAGGACGAGATCGCCAACTTGGACATTTCTTTGAGTCTTGGTCCATTTTTTGGCGTTGAAGAAGAATAACCATGTATTCACGCCTCCAACGGTTCCAGAACAAGTCCGCTAAGTCCTGGATTTGTTTCCAGCGTCTTCTTCCGTAACAATCACTTCTTTCAAAGAGACCAGGGGGAAAAGTGGGCCCAGATTTCAGGAGCAAAAGATGATTCGGCGTTAAAGCCTCCAAATCCAAGGGGTCATCGGACACAGGGGTTAACGGTCTGCTATTCATGATTGCCTCCACTTCACATAGCAATGTGGAGAGTGATTCGTGCGTGAACGATCTCGGTTGTTCGCACATCAATCCTAACAACACTCGACGCATTGTTCGAATCTCTCTCTCCCACACGCTACCGAAGTGATGTGCGTAAGGGGGATTGAAAATCCACTCGATATGCTTCGTTTGTAATTCGCCACGAATTTCATCGTGTTTAAGGTCATGAAAAACACCCCGAAGCTCACGCTCGGCTCCAACAAAATTGGTACCGTTGTCAGACCTCATGACCTTAACTTGACCTCTGCGTGCCATAAACCGTTTCAGGGCTTGGATGAAGGAATCTGTTGATTTGTCGAAGACCACTTCTAGATGTATTGCTCGCGACGACAGACAGGTGAACACCACACCATGGCGTTCCACTGTGCCTCGGCCACGTACCACTGGGAAAGGTCCAAAATGGTCGACTCCAGTATTTGTGAAAGGGGGTTGATCAGCGCGCAGACGATCCTCGGGGAGATCAGACATCAACTGGTCAATCACCCGCCCGTGGTACTTCTTACACTGAACACACTCACGCAATATCTTTTTGACTAAAGGCACGGCGCCAATCACCCACCAATTATCTCGAAGCTTGGCCAGAACTGACTCCTTTCCTAGGTGTCCCACAAGCTCTTGAGCTTCATGGACAAGCAAGGTGGCAACGTGCCCCCTTGGTACAATGATAGGATTCTTTCTGTTGTATTCCAAGTCTTTGGTTCTGTTCAAACGTCCTCCAACATGAAGAAGGCCTCAATTGTCGATAAATGGAGAAACCCTTCTCAAGACACACTTTTTCTCCAATTCCTGACTCAATGAAATTCTCTTGAAGACGGCGGAAAATTCGGCTGCTTGGGCTTGTTTGATGATGATCTGCTCGGCTTCCAGCAATCCGGCCAACGAATCCTCATTTGTCGTAGTTCGATCTTCTTGTTCTGAATGCGAGCATTGATGCTGCAAGTTTCATTAATTTTTCTCGACCCTTTTTTTTAGGTTAGAGGCCCCATCTGCGAATATAGACTTGTCAAGACATTGAAATTAGTGGTCCCCTCGAGAAATCCCATTTCTGGAGAAATAAGATCTCCTTCTCGTCCCTGTCTTGCTCCTCTTCTCTTAATTAGTGACTGATATCGTTGATTTTCTGCTCTTGAATCTCAATTCGGGCCACTCGTTCCATCTTTTCCAAATTCGTACGTTGCTCTTCAATGAATGTCATACGTTTATCCATCTCAAGTTGAGCTCTAAGCTCGGCTTGTCTCTCAGCCAAACGCAATCTCACTTCGGACGACGTCTTAGATCTTTGTGAGCCTTGAGATCGTTTAGAAGAGACTACCGAGATACTATCCAAGGTTTGGGCTTTCCATAATTGACCCGATCCATCCAATCTGAGACCGTTCTTTTAAACTTCTGAAACTCATTTGCCTTCCTCTCATACCAATCACTGAGTCCAACCCGTTCTTCACGATCCAACTCGGGGCGACAGAGTTCCTCCTCTATATTCGATTTCAGAGCGTTTATGCGATCGCGTCAGTTCCTTGAAACCTTGCTGAACCAATCCAAAATTGGCGTGGTCTTCGAGGAGGGGATCAATATCGTTCACTTTTCGGGTGATGCTACCAAAAGAGCCACTCGCGTCCTATCACTTCGATTAGTCCTTTGTTGGGTACTTGATGGCACGGCCAATTCTTGCTCGGGCGATGAGGCCATTTTACCACGGGACACACAATTGGCAAAGTTGTCGAAACTGTAAAGAACACCCTCTGTGTGTTCCTTGAATTTTATCTGGTCGTCTATACGCGTCTATCAAAGTTCCAACACCAATGACGTTACCTTTGACGGTTTCTATTTAAAGCAAGGACATACTTAT